>NW_021618531.1:276-5513 GCF_004785775.1 Grammomys surdaster | reverse complement strand
TTTCTCCTTTGATAGCAGAGTACCTTCCAGCACCACAAACACTCCTCAGTAGGGATGAGGGCTCTAAGTAGGCATCAGTTCTCTGTGTTCAGTGAGTTATGGAGGATTACCTTCAGTTATAGGGCTTTATGATCAGTTTGAGGAAAGCAACTAACAGCTATGAAAATAGCCTGGGTTGTTTGGGGGTTTCCATAGTGACCCTTTAGCTAACTCCTGAATCAGATGTAACATGTTCCTGGCACTGGAGGTTTCATTTGGTGGAGAGAGATGCCTAGATGAATCGAGTGTCCTCCATTTAGATCAACATGTCTATTTTTATTCTGATACTATGCTGTTTTTACTACTATACCTCTGTGGTAAAATTTGGGATTAGGGATAATGATACTTTCAACAGTTATTATTATTATTATCATTATTATTCAGAATTGTTTTAGCTATCCCAGATTTTTTGTGTTTCTATATAAAGCTGAAAAATGTCCTTTCAACTTCAGTGACCAGAGGAGAGGAAGAAAGAGCAAAGTTTATCTCAAGGAACTGTACTCTTTATCTGAAAGCACCAGTTAACCCCCGAGGGGTTTTTAATCTTAAACAAACAGCTCTTGTCAGATTACTCTAGCCATGATGTAAAGAGCAGCTGGTGGGTCAAGAGTAACTGTGAGAAGAATGAACTAAAGATAAAATGGTGCTCTTAGGATGCATGCACAGAAGTGATGTCACAGGAACACACCAAGTGTGAGATACCATGAGTAGGGCTTGCTCTCCCTACTTGTTACACAGTGGGTTACACAGTATGGTTTCATAGGAGAAAAGTCAAGGCTTTCAGAAAGGTCTAGTTATGCCCAAGGGGAGGAACAAGACTTTACAGGTGAATTCTCAGGGTTATATTTCAACTCTGAGAGCAATGCTTATGGAGATGAGGCTGCTCAGACCCATTCTCTCCCCACCCTCTCTGCAGCCCTACTATGCACTTACTCCAAACCCTTTCACCTCAGTCCTCAGAGATTCATCACCAATCTGATACCAAGAGTCCTCTGTCTCAGGACATACCTTTCTGCTTATTATCTGATTAGTATCCAAAATGAAATCCTATCTGGGATGATTTCACCTATAAGATTGTTGCCTATGAATGCTACTATTTAAACTGGAGAGAAAAATGGCTGTGAAATTGTATGAGAACTATAATCATATATTATCATATATAAATGGCTTCACTCATACACAGCAGAATTTGTCTTGCCTTCCTTCCCTATGCCAAGGCTTCTCTGCTGCCTATCTGCACCATGAACACTGCTGGTATTCATTCTGGAGCAGAAATTTTTTTCTGACTGAAATTTTATGCTAAAAGCAGTAAAGGAAACTTGCTCCCATTTGTTAATTTTGGAGTTAGATGCACAGACCTGGAGAAGTGAGCAGAAAAATAGTCCTTTAGACTTGTGTGAGTAAGCAGGTTAATGGCTAAAACTCGCTACACTTGGCTTCATGGTCTGAGCTACAATAGTCAGGTAAATAATTATGCAAACCAGATCTTCAGCAGATCAATAACAGAACAGGCCAGAGCAGGATTCTGAGCACAGAGAAGGAATCTTTACCTCCTCCCTGGTTCAAGATGAAATGCCAGATGTACAACTGGGACATGAAGAAGCATGGAATGACAAATAATATATACTTATTGTGCTTTGAATAGGTATGGCCTCCATAGACTTGGATGTTTGAATGTTTGTTTACAAGGAGTTGTACCATCTGTTATTTGACTTTCAACTTTATAAGGGATTACAGTTAATAGTGTAAGAGTCCATGATTAGCCTTTGAATGACACCTCAGGCTCACATATTACTTAAACATAAAGTGGTTTATTCTTCAGAAGTCCGGCAAGCAGAGGTCTACCATGTACAAAGATGGAGGGACCCTGAAGTGAACTTGCAGGCTTGATTTAAACATTAGTGGAATGTTGGGTAGGGCTAGGTGACCTCTAACATAATCTTCGCTCTATCTTTAGAGACATTCCTAAAGCATTGTTGGGGCTTTGGGTGTTGGAAATTGTTGCTGGGGAAGTCTGGAAACTGCTGTTGACTAATTGTCCTTGCCTTAGGCTGGATGGTGGGTCAGCTTCTGATGCCAGAAATTGAACTGTTCTTGGAAACAGGTTTAGAACTCATCTCCTGACCTGCAATTTGAAGCCTGTCATGGAGTCAGCATAGTTTTTGAAGAGACTGCATGAATCTCAGAACTCTTTGAAGTTTGTTGAACATTGTTGGGAGAGAGTTTTTTTGTCTGTTTCTATTTTTTATTTTTATCTTTCTGTATTTTGATTTTATAGATGATTAGCATTAGGAAATTGTATGAATTGCAGAAGAGACTTTGAAGATTATTACATCGGTAAGACTGTGGTAGACTATGAGGACTGTTGAGGTTGGATAAAAGGCATGTTGTAATGCTCAGGCTGTGGAGACCTGATGAAGGTGGAAGGAGAGGTGGCAGGAGAATGGTTGTCCCCCTAGCATACCAGGTGCTCAGGTAGCTCTGCTTGGTCCAGAGGATTCTGCAAGCATGGAAGGTAAGTGGGGGAAGGGAAGCATACCTGTATATTTCAGGCTAAGAATATCTGATGAAGGTTGGAGAAGTGGCAGGAGAATGGAGGCTGCTGGGATAGCAGGCTGCCCTTGGCACGTATGCTTGTCCAGAAGACTCAGCAAGCAGGGAATATAAGTAGGGAAAGGAAAGCCTACCTGTATGGTTCAGGCTCAGCAGGTCTCAGGACGTTGGGAAGAAGCTGACTTTCTCTGGCCTCAGTGAGAGAAGATACACCTAGCTGCACAGTGTACTGAAATGACAAGGCAGGGAGGATGGATACAAAGGTGGCTCCACACTTTCAGAGGAGAAGCGAAGGCCAATGGGGTAAGAATTTTGTGAAGGTAGTCTGGGTGCGATCAGTGAACTGGATGTGAACAAGAAAAAAATCTGAGAAAAATAAAATCTTTCCAATAAAACAATGCATGTGGTATTGTGTTATGGCTACAAGCCTATGGAGAGCAGGACTTTGAGTACAGGGGGAAGGAATATGGACCCTATCTGCTTTCTACAAGGAGTGGCACTAGTAGGAAATGTAGCCTGATTGGAGTAGGTATGACACTACTTGGGGAAGTGTGTCACTGTGTGTGACAAAGTAATCTTTGAAGTAATTTATGTTCAAACTATACGCAGTATGAAGGACAGTCTCTTTCTGCTACCTGTGGACCAAACTCTAGAGTTCTCACCTCCATCACAAGCACCACGTCTGCATACATGCTGTCACACTTCCCACCATGATGATAATGGACTAAACTTCAAAAACTGCAAGCCAGAACCACTTAAAGGTTATCACTTACAAGAGTTGAGTTTGACATGCCGTCTCTTCACAATTAAAACCCCAAGAAAACTATCCATAGGACATCAAACGATGTTACAAGATATAAACTTGAATGCTGTCTATCCTACTAATAACATCTCTAATGTATGAATACTGCTTTGATCTCTTAAGTTATTTAATATTACTTATATAGTGTTCAATTAAGAATTTTAGCATTAACATAATTAAAATGTGTTGACAAAACAGGACACACTGGGGAAGACTGGTATTCAGAAAGTTTACACATAAGAATCATGACTTGAAATGTACCCCAGAGTAGTCAATGATATCCAAGCCAGGCTGAATAAAAGACCATCTAAATGAAATTCGTGAAAACATGAAAACCCATTAGCAACAACCATCCACCCTTTCACAGAAAACCTGACGTGAAAAGGCTGATCACAGAAGATCCTATATTGAAATGAACAATAGACCACTTAGATGATGGGAATCCCACTGTATACATATTAGCAGGAAAATATGTATCAGCAAGTAAAGGGGCAATAAAGGAACAAAACCCACAGAAGGAACCTGATAATCACCAAATAAACCTCACTAAATGGATTTACCACACATACAGTACATTTTAATACCTAATCAAAAGATTCAAATTACAAACTACAGTGTTGAACTCCACCATTATACTTGAATAAACATGGCAAATAATTTACTTCCTTCAAGGATAAGAAAAAGAGATGGAACAAGATCTTTGTCTTGAAACTGAAGAAAACTACAATGTCTAACACCTTCAGCAATCTGTTTACATGCATAGAGTTTAGCCTTGTATGAATGCTTTCCTATTTCATGACATCAACATAATATACAAAGACTTTAAAATACTTACAGGACTAGGGTCATAGCTAAGTAGTTAAGACATGTTTATTCCATGGCCGAAGGTCAAGTTTTTGACAACTTCCTGAAATCCTTGTACAAGAATATACAAGAGTCTAACTGTCTTATAAACCAGCATGCACATACTTGTGACAGAAAAACACAGTAACAACACATAACTAAAATTTAAACAAATCACTAAAAAAACACAATTTGCACTGATGACTCTTTTTGTCCTCTAAGCATTCATTAGTGTAGCTCAGATGGTGAGGCATCTAAGGGCTTATTTACAGGGTTTTTCTTCCTCATAGAAAAAACTGTTCACTTCCCAAAATGCAGGTATTTGAGCTAGAATTCAGAAAATCAACCCTTCTCAATGGGTGGTATCATTTGGAATGATTTACCAAGTGCTGCCCCTACTAGAAGAAACATGTCACTGGGGATTGGTTTTGAGAGTTTAAATCCTCACATAACCTCCTGTTCCCCTTGGCTGCTTCATGTTGTGGTTTGAGTGTGAGCTTTGAGCTTCCTGCTTTACTGCCATGTCTCACACTTGTTGCCATGCCTCGATGATGGAATGCCATACACCTCTGGCACCATAAACCTAAATAAAGTGTTTGATAAACTGCCAAAGACGTTATGTTTTCTCAAAGCATCAGAAAAGGTACTAAGACAGATCCATAAAGTTTTACACTTAGATGACTTCTTTGGTGTAATTGAAAAGATGAATGAAATCTAAATGTGCTACCTAATAGTGTATATTCATAGGTCGGTGGTGGTGCACGCCTTTAATCCCAGCACTTGGGAGGCAGAGTCTGGCGGATTTCTGAGTTTGAGGCCAGCCTGGTCTACAGAGTGAGTTCTAGGATAACCAGGGCTACACAGAGAAACCTTGTCTTGAAAAACAAAAAAAAAAAAAAAAAAAAAGAAAAGAAAACCTAAAAGTGTTTTGAGAGATAATTGTGATAAGGAAAGTTTTTCCACATTGCTTACATTCAGAAAAAAATCTCCAATATATTTT
>NW_021618531.1:0-266 GCF_004785775.1 Grammomys surdaster | reverse complement strand
GTTCTAAACAGAGAATCCTCGATAGTGGAATCACAAATGGCTAACAAATGCCTAAATCTTCAACATCCTTAGTCTTAAGGGAAATTCAAATGAATTCCATTATGAGATTCCATTTTACAACTGTCAGAATGGCTAAGATCAACAGAATAAGTGACAGCTCATACTGGCAAGGATATAGAACAAGGAGAATATTAACCCATTCCTGTTGGGAGGACAAAATTTACAGTCACTGTGGAAACTGATATGGAGGTACCTCAGAAAGTTGG
>NW_021618530.1:1774-5883 GCF_004785775.1 Grammomys surdaster | reverse complement strand
AGGAGGAGCCACTAGCTGTTGTCACTACAGGAGGTGGAATAAGGAGGCGCCGCTAGCTGTTGTCACTACAGGAGATGGACTAGAGAGTGGGCTGTTCCCTTTCATCTTTGGTGGTCGGGCCCCTTTCCTTGCTTCCCAAGGTCTGAATCTAGTCTGCTGATCTCTTTCTGGCCATAGGTCCCTCCCATCTGCCACCTGTCTCCCCATTACTTTGAGTCAGACACTTGGGAATGGAATGTCCTGTAGGGTGGAGCTTGTCCCAGGCTCTTGCCTTCGTTGCTGAGTCGTCTTCTCAGTCCCCAGTGGAGCTGACTATGGTGTCAGGAGCACAGGCAGCGGCACTACCCTTCTGGGGGCCCCTGAGTTCTAGTCACCTGACCTTGGATTCTCTTTCCTATTGCAGCATGTTGAGCCTTTCTCTCCTTTTGTTGACAACCACAAAGCCTCTTCTAACTGCAAGTCTTAGGCTTGTGTTGTAACTGCCCTGGACAAAACAAGAACCTCTCCATTATCTCTCTTAACACAAAACCAAATGTGCTCCTAATTATAAAAAGCCTTCAGCTGCACCTTTGAGCTTAACATTATACTTTTACAACTTATTTGTCTACTCACTTATTTGTGGGCTGGAGTGTGCCAGTGCACACGTATGGAGGTCAGAGACAACACACGCATGCAGAAGTCAGAGACAAAGTACAGGAGTTGACACTCCTTTCGCCACTGTGGGTCCCAAGTATCGAAATCAGGTCGTCAGGGCTGGGAGCAAGGTCCTTTGTCCACTGAGCCATTTTGCCAGCCCCAAGTGTAGCATGTCACTGAGAAATATATTGTCTGCTCTTGGCTTATCACCCTTTATCCAAAAGCAATGAATGCTATTGACCCTACCTATGACAAGGGAGTCTAACCATAAATCTGAAATCCTGACCCCCAATAGTGAATCCTACTGCTTCTCAGGTGTGTGAGACACGGTAATACAGGCCCTCTGCTGGGCACTGAGAAATGTGCAGGGCACTTTCGGTTGTCACAAGGGCAGGCTTTGGCATTGGATGGTTAGAGTACAGGGACGATAAATACCCTACTGTTTGCAGAACACTTCCATACGAGATGCTAATGGCTTGGGCTGGAGCCCAGCGGGAGTGCCGGAAGCAGTCTTGTCTGCTGGGGCATTCCTAGTCTCTCGGAGAAATGGACATAATGCATTGTTATTATAAGTGCTGTCCCAGGCCTTTTCCACTTACTTCAAAAGCGGAGGCCCATAATTCCATGGTCTTAGACTGAGTCCCCGCACATCCTTGTATCTGCTCAGCAGAGCCTGTCTGTGAGAAAAGTAACAATACTGTTGGGACAAAGCAAGTCAACAGTTTTCAAAATGTGGTCCTTAGATCTCTGAAAGTCCCTAGAAATGACCTCAGAGGCTCTGATAGGTTAACATCATCTTAACTACAGGCCTTGGCACTCCTCTGCGTTTCACTGATGCACATCTGCCCGGGTGGACGGCGTGATGAGGGATTAAACTGGTGCGTTAGCATGAGTCCCGGCAGCAGTGCTCTGTACACCTCACCAGCGCACGGAGACACCACTAATGACTAATGCTAAAGTCGCTAACCTCTCGTACTGTTCACCTGAGTGCTCCTTGTTTTAATATTCTACATGACAGCAAACTACTCCGCTGTGTGCAGAATACTAGGCTGATCCTGAGCAAAGGTTACCAACTCGTTACTTCTCACACTTGGTCACATTTACTACCTTTAGAGGAGAAATGGATATAACGTGTTGGCAGAACTGGGGCCAGGAAATGGGAGGAAAGGGGAGACGGAGCCCACAGAGATTTCAGAATCCAGAAACCACATCAGGCTGCAGATCTAACTTTATTGTTCAATACAAAAACTTACACACAACCTTTCAGTCAATACGAGTGTACTTATGTAATCAAGGGTCAAAAGGCAGGGGTGGGGACAGATGACACATGCTGTACTGTTGGATCTAATTTGCTTGCTGTGACTATGTAGGGGCTGGGGGTGGTGGGGGTTCATTGCCGGGGGAAATGTCCATGAAGACAGAGGAAGCTGCCGTTGCCCTAGGCTCGGGTCCATTATCTCACCAGTTTGCCCAAAGCCACTTTAGATCTCCGGCTGTGTACAGCTGGATCAGGATTCCCTGAGCAGGATGCCTGGCTATGGCAGCTTCTCTCCATTCCACTCTTCCCTCCGGAGGTTCACTCCCACATCACCCACAATGTGTTATCAAAGCATCTCTGTGTCTTTCCTGTTTACATTTTAGATAATACAAGTCTCCTTGTATTTCTATACCATTTTAATATTTTACTCAATTAGTATCTGAATATTCACTTGAAGATAATTTGACTATGTAACTGAATACACCATACACATTTCAGGTATCATGAACGGTTACTACACATCACAAAGAAGGACAAAGCTTTGCTATCAAATGACATTTCTGATTACATTTCCATTAGCTACAAAGAGTCATCTGGAAAGTCTTTGAATTACTCTTTGACAATTTCATACATGTAGATAATGTGTTTTAATCATATTCATTCCTCCATTACCACTTCCCATCCCTCTCCTATTTCCACTGAACCTTCTCTTTCCAACTACTTCTACTTGGATGCCTTAAAAAAAAAAAGATACACTGAGTTTGATGAAGATTTCCTTCTGTTAGCACAGCCAGGGGTCATTTATTAGGATGTGAGTGTTAGCACTTTGTCTAAGCTCCGCCCCACAGTTACCTGGCAACATCCAGGTGGGCATGACTCACTATAAAAGGGGCTGCTTGCCCCCTCTGCTCTTGCCTTCCTGCTCCTGCTCTGTCTCTCAATCTTGCTCTCTGCCTTTCTCTGCCTCTACTACCCCCTTAACTCCCCTTCCCATGCCCTGAATAAACTCTATTCTATACTATACCATTGTGTGGCTGGTCCCTCAGGGGAAGGGAGGCCTCAGCATGAGCCCGCCAAGGCACCGCCTTCCCCAACACCTCACCACACATCCACAAAACAGATCCCCTCTCTCTTTATTTTTTTAATAAACACATTATATGGTACTGAAACCCAGGATTTAGAAACTCTGCAAGTTTGTATCCCCCCCTGCTATCACATGGAGATCCACACTTGCTAGCCCAAACTTCAGAAAACTGGTAAGCCCCCTACCCCTAGTGGTCACAGTAAATGTCCCCATGGTCCCAGGGGAGAACTCTTGAGCTAGGAGCTACCCCTGTGCTGCCCTTGAGATGGAGACATTCAGTCTTTCCACTGACCCTCGCTCTAAGACTTTTCCCTTGGGTGATATTTTCCTTTCTCTTTTGAGACAGTTTCTTTCTCACTGGTGAGAAACTCCCAGGCCTGTAGCTCAGGGCACTGGCCCAGAGCGTCACCTCAGCTCCTACACGATGACATGGCAGTCTGGCCTGTGCCAGAAATCTCTCTGGTTATTAGTAATATCCTCAGGACGCTGGTAGGGGTAGTTAATAACTATATTCTCACCCATGGTTAGTTTTTGCCATCTTGTGTCTACTTACTGGGATGTCCTAGTCTAATTCACAGTAAGCAGAAGTATCTCTACATAGCCACTAAACTGGCACTTTAAAACAACTCTCTCGCTAGTGATCCTTAGCATAGGTGTCCCCCTGCCCCCTCCCTCATTTGCTTGCTCTTGAGGCCGTGGCAGTCACTGCTTTGCACTGTGAAAAGTGGGTCTTACCCCACCCCTTGCATCCTGCTAAGGACTCTGTCTGCTGAGATGTTGCTTTCCTATCTGCTGCCCCTACACTTGCACTCTCTCTCTCTCTAGTGGGGTTCCTGTGCTCTGGCCACCACCACCCCTGCGTGGCTACTCGCCTCAGCCACAAGAAAAACAGCTTTCGCCCAGTCTGAGAAGCCATTTTCCTGCACACGTGCACGCTCAACCGTCTGCCTGTGCTTGTTCATGCACACACATACCCATGTGTGCGAGCTCTCTCTCCCCTCTCCCCATCTCCCCCTGTCCCCCTCTCCCCCTCTTCCCCCTCTCCCCTCTCCCCTTCTCTCCCTCTCCCCTTCCTCCCTCTCTCCCCTCTCCCCCTCCTTCCCTCTCCCCCTCCTCCCCCTCCCTTCTCCC
>NW_021618530.1:0-1674 GCF_004785775.1 Grammomys surdaster | reverse complement strand
CCCTCTCCCCTCTCCCTCCCTCCCTTTCTCCCTCTGTCTCGCTGTTGGGAAAGTGAGTGGCTAGCCCTGCCACTCGACAAGAATGTCATATGCTTTGCTGGGATATGGGATAGACACTACTCTACTTCAGGCTCCCCCCCACCCCCACCGCCCTCTGTGGACTCCAACAGCCAGAAGCACTGGGCAGCGCTGCTAGGAGGAAGTCCCACCCTACTTGCTTATCAAAGTAAAACACACCAAGCAGCTGCTGGCAGCTGCTGTCACCGCCACCATCTCAAAATGAAGGCAGCAACAGCCAGTCTCTCCTCACATGCCATCTGGCCTATCATAGCTCCTAGCGATCTGTGTTCTTCAGGCTGGGCACTCGTTCTACCCCACCCCCCACCCGAGTGTGTACCTGGTGCTTCAACTGCACATACATGCGCACCTGTCTCTAGCTCCGCAGACCAGCGTGGGTCGTGGGCTGCTCTGTGCACCCAGCCCCAACCGTTCAGTCGCTCTCCTGGTGCCTGGCACTGCCTTCACCTCTCCTTCTGCCTCCATGGCCTCCCTTTCCCCAGACCATTCCAGATTGTGGTCAAAATTTCCCAGCTCCAACAGGGATCCGGCTGTTAGCATGCCAGGCTCTACGGCTTGCCTTGGCCTCCACATTGCACCCATCCAAAGTCCAGAGTTGATACAGCTCGGTGCTCCCATGCCCTCACCACTATTTTATGCCATTGCTGCTGCCAGTTTTCTTATTCTTTTACATTCTGGTCCTCCACACCAACTCTAAGCCAAGTGTTTCTCTGCTAATGCAAAATGTGGGGGTATTCTATATTATGCAACCTGTCAAAGTTACTTAAGATGTTTGTTCCTATCTTGCCTTGGTGTTTTAGTCAGGGTTTCTATTCCTGCACAAACATCATGACCAAGAAGCAAGTTGGGGAGGAAAGGGTTTATTCAGCTTAGACTTCCACATTGCTGTTCATCACCAAAAGAAGTCAGGACTGGACCTTTAGCAAAGCAGGTCAGGAAGCAGCAGCTGATGCAGAGGCCATGGAGGGACGTTGCTTACTGGCTTGCTTCCCCTGGCTTGCTCAGCTTGCCTTCTTATAGAACTCAAGACTGCCAGCCCAGGGATGGCACCACCCACAATGGGCTCTCCCGCCTTGATCACTAATTGGGAAAATGCCTTACAGCTGGATCTCATGGAGGCATTTCCTCAGCTGAAGCTCCTTTCTCTGTGATAACTCAGCTTGTGTCAAGTCGACACAAAACCAGCCAGTGCACTTGGTAAATGATTTTTACTATTGCCCCTCAAATTATAGTATGCTATATTTACTATATACATTCTCAAATAAGTAATGTAACTAGCACAAGTTGTATAACTCGGATATGACCGGCGATATAGCTCTCAATCTTGTCAGAAGTCTGCTAATATGTATATTAATTCAAGCTTATGACAGACAGAGTCTCCTGAAATCTAACAGTTTACCCCACAAGGTCTCAGAAGATAGGGACACAGCTACAAGAGAGCCAGACAAACACCGAAACGCATCAGTTTGCCTTGCCCAGGGTTAGTCAACACTGTGGACAGACAGAGAGTCAAACGTCTCAAATTGTCTAGGTGAGACATTTCTTATTTCATGTATTATCTGATCCACAGAGAAAAAAGGGACTCATTGGAAAGAA
>NW_021618529.1:374-1022 GCF_004785775.1 Grammomys surdaster | reverse complement strand
TACTAGTTCATTGCATGCCAATATTTCTCTTTCCCAAGTTGGGAATGAAACATGGAAAAGAACCCCTACCATTTCCCCTCCTGGACTCAATAGATGCCTCACATAATGGAAGAAGAGTTGAAATCGTACCTATCCCAGCTGTTGTAAAAAAGATTTACATGTTCTGTCACATGGACAGCAGGAGTGACCACTTCCTAGACCTGGTATCTTCGTTTTCTTCACAGTGCATCTAGGAACTGCAACAGGTGGTCCAAACCATACTTTTTCTTCAAAGATAAATTGAATCACTGGCTATGGTGGTACTCCAAAAAAAACAAAGGGGATTAGATCTTCCTACAGCTTAAAAGGTGGCCTTTGCTTCTTCCTCTCAGTGGAATGCTGCTTCCATACAAACCAATCAGGCACAGTAAAACAAAACAAAACAAAGAAACAAGCAAACCTTCAAAATGTAAGGAAGAACTCAATGTCTCTAGCCCCTGGATCTTTGATGATCATATATGTAAGTGAACACTTTTGTTCCTGACCTTTCTCCTTCTCATTTTTTCTGCTTTTACTAATCATACCTTGTTTTAGAAATGTCTTCTCTACATTTGTCCCATGAAAAATTAAAAACAAATTTCTAGACAAACAATCAGTTACCGTTATAGA
>NW_021618529.1:0-274 GCF_004785775.1 Grammomys surdaster | reverse complement strand
GCTAACCTTGTCCTACTCCTGGAAGATTCTAGCCTCAGCAAAACTTTGTATAGGCCTAGAACTTTTTCAGTCTCTAAGACTAATAAACTGATAATATAAGCTGAATAAGCTTATATTTCATGTTCATTTTGAGCTGACTGGCTTGTTCAACTCAAGTCTTCTGGCTCAAACTTATCTCCCTGCTCAATTATAAATCTGGCTTTTCTCTAGGCTTCTCAATTGCTTTGCTGGACCTCAAACTAATTCTAAAATCTTTAATAATCTTCTGGCTTCT
>NW_021618528.1:0-3511 GCF_004785775.1 Grammomys surdaster | reverse complement strand
TCACTAGAAAGTCATGTGTGTTGTTTAAGAAATAGCAAACACGGTATTTTAATGACACTCACTCTAATTAAACAATATCAAAAGTGCTGACTAAGACAAAATGTATGGAGTTTCTAAGCATACCTCTAAACATAGGCTCTACAGCTTTTTCAAATCTTTTACTAGAATCTTATGCTTTACACACCCCTGAACCACACCACTTAGGTTGGAGTCCTTAAAACTTGATCTTCCCTCACTAAGGGATTTAGTGAGGGATAGTGGAAAAAGCCAAAGAAGCCAGCTCTGAATTCACTCAAACATTTGCTGCATTGCTGAGAACCAGTGAGCAAATCACCTAGATATTTGAACCTCGCTTTCCTGACTTACAAATTAATGCTTGTAATAGTGTTTATCTGCGAATTTTTGATGTAAGAATTCTGTAAGGAATTTCTGTGAAACACTTACTATGTCACTTCCCACATAGCATTTAACTCAGTTTGCATTCACTCTGTTTTCTTCACTGCCTATACCAGTACTACATGCATGAGTCTGTGACCAAATAGTCACACATACTCAGAAATGTCTACTTCAAAATTTCTCAAGGCTTCAGAATAGCCTAGATTTTTAAGACTACAAATGTTGCACATAAGACCAATGGAGTCTTAAACTTCTAGAAGAATAATACTCAAGGACACAAATGGTAAAATCAAAATGTCAAGTTGAAATTCAGTGCTGTCGTGCCTGCTGGGATTGGTCCAAGCATGATGCTGCATCTGCCATTCTCAACATATTTTACTATACCAGAAAAGACTATCTAAATGTTTCACCATTTCATCAAGTCAAAGACATAAATGAGTAACTTGTCTGATCCTAGAACATAGACTCATAAGGCACTTTTAAGATAGGAAACAGTTGAAGATACCAGCTTACAAGCTGTAACATTTCATTGAATACAAAGCAGAATGTGATCACAAATATTTTTAGTTAAATGTTAGAACTTCCCTACTCTGTAAATATAAAAGGATAAACATTGCTCAAGAATAATGTGGCTGACAGAGGAAAGCAATGTGTGTGTGTGTGTGTGTGTGTGTGTGTGTGTGTGTGTCTCTGTGTCTCTGTGTCTGTGTGTCTGTGTGTCTGTGTGTCTGTGTGTAGGAGATGCATGAGGTGATGAGTGGGAGCAATAGGGGGTGAAAATTACCAGAATATATTGTATACATATGTAAAATTGTCAAATGGTAATAAAAATTAAAAAGTGTCAATAAGAATAACAAACAGCTAGAGATTGACATCACTAATCTGAAACTGTCTGAAGAGACCTCCAAAAATCACAAAGATCCTTACTGGACTTGATTTACTCTATTATAATAGAAAAGGCTGTGTACAGCTCTTGACTGTGTACAGCCCTTAAAGAAGAATATGGCCTTTACATAGACAAGACAGGGATGGTTAAAGAGAGCATGAAAAAGGTCAGAGAAGGCCCTGAGAAAAGACAGAGAGAAAAAGAGAAAGATGAGAGCTGGTACAAGAATTGGTTTTCACCCTCTCCAGGGTTGTCACCCCTACCTCCTCTCATCTTGGGACCATTATTTGGGTTCTTTTTGCTTATTTCTTCTGGTCCCTGGGCCTCAAATAGGCTGACTAACTCTGTGAAACAACAGATAAATAATTTGGTAGCAGAACCTACTCAGATACATTGTCATAAGTTGGCTATGGAGGACCATGAGACTCAAGATGATGTTGTTGCTTTACCCAGGGTGTTCCCAAGACCCATCTCCTCCCAACCTAAAAGGGGGGACTTCCGCCTCCAGGCCAGGCAGAGCAGGGGCCTGAATTCTTGCTTAGGCTGCGAGGCTAAGCACTGCAAGGGAATATCAATAAAAGTTAAAAATATCTCTCTTGGTTCCCTGAAGGACAAGCCTGACTGCATAGGGGTTGATGTCAAGAGTATCCCCTCTCCAGGAAAAAGACATTGGGACGGGTATGGCCCTCATGCCTCGCTGGACAACGACAAGGGGACTGGAGCCATTACAGGGTCCCCTTCAATTACTCGAGGTCAGGCCTCTATCCCTGCCTTCACAAGATTGAATTCCCCACAACCTTTCTATACTTAGAGAAGGGAGGAGACGTCAGGGGCATCCCTGCTTATACACTGAGAGCCTAGAATCGGCCATAGGCCTAAAATCAGCAATAGGCCTGTCATACATGTATACTAACAACAAGTCTTGGGTCTCTGTGGATAAACACTGAAACAGATGGCTATAGGCTATTGTAAACAGGCAGTTTTTGTGACAATTTGCCAGCCTGAGTAGTCATAGACCTTGTAAATAGGTAGCCTTGGCAGATATTACCAACTTAGATAGGGAGAGGTGAATCATAGGCAGAGTCATAGTGACCTATCCCCTGAACCCAGATGATATCCTGTTCTGAAAAATATCTGTATTCTCCCTGAACACCCACGCTCCAGTGCCATCCCCTTCCCCATGTCCTGCCTTTTTGTGTTTATAACCCCAGTGTGTATGAGTATAAATTACAATTTGAAAAAAATTATATATATATATATATATATATATATATATATATATATATATATATATATAATTACATAGACAGGACAGAGCAAAGGAAATGTAACATAACCAAACCAAAAATCTTCATCTCTGCAAAGAATTTGGTGAATAATTTCTAAATCTGACTAATATTAATATAGAGAACAGCTCAGGAGATTTTTATTTGCAGTCCTTCTTTTCACTTCCTTTCTTTAGAAAAGTAGGGTAGTGTGGAGAAGTAAGGCAGCTCTGTGCGAATGAATGAAGTCCTGAGGGAATGATGCTGTTGACATGAGCCAGTCATGTCAAAGACCACAGCTTCAAAGCTATGGAAAAAAGATAAAGCCATCATCCAGAGGTTCGATTCAGTGGGATGACAAAGCCTTCCTTTTGTCCATTTGCAGATGTTGACAGTGTGTGAAGAGAGTGTCCTTCACTGCTTTCTCCTTTCCAGATACATATGGCTTGAAGCGCGCCCTCTACAAAGACTGTTCTACAAAGAGCAGCTTAACCTGCCTCCTTGATCCAGCTGTACATAATAACTGTGCTTCCTATTTCCTGCTCTGTATAATAAAAGTGCTGAACTTCTGGGATGCCCAGATTCCCTGATCTTTTATGTGAAAAAAAAAGTCTTGGTTAAATTTTAAAAAAAGAAAGAATAATGTGTCTAAAGAATCAGAACCAACAGAAACCAAAACATAGTCTGTGCTTTGCTGTTCACAAGTTTCCTTGGGACCCACCTAATGATGTCATGTGGCAATCTTAATTATTTCCTTATCTGTATATATGGAATGTTTTACCCAAAGCTTTACTCTTGTGCGTTTGTGAAAATCTTCATAGATCCACAGTGAATATAAAACACTGACCAATATAATCCTGAGAAGTCCCAGAATATATCATTTCATAAATAAGAGGCAATGGTACCAGGAAAGAAAATGGTAAAGAGCAAATATCCTGATTCAGGTCAGTACAAAAAATAGGAA
>NW_021618527.1:12582-19633 GCF_004785775.1 Grammomys surdaster | reverse complement strand
CCTTACTGAGGATGGGGTCACTTTGTCATAGGAAGTGTGTCACAATGATGGATTCATGAAAATCTAAGATCAGGCCATCTTGGTTAAAACCATCCACCTGGCAGCCCGCGGAAGAGAATAACCTGCCTTCCTTGGCGCCTTTAGTTGTAGGTCATCCTGAATGGTGTCCAAATTTCTGCCATCGTGTTAATAGACGAAATCTTTATGTTGTGAGTCAGCCCAAATTGACTGTCATCCTCACTAAGTGTTGTCTTACACATGGATTCTCTTCACTGTCATGAATCCTTAAGTAACATAGAAAGGGGTACCAGAGACTGGGTTTTCATTGTGATAGGTCTATCCATGTTTTTTTAGTAGGAAATTCAATTCTGGCAGTTGGGATGCTTTAAATGGAGCTTAATATGTTGAAGTATTAGCATCAGGGCAGAGAGTGGTGCTAAGAGTGACTTTAAATAAGGGAGCTTGGCGCAGTAGATTTCAGATGAGAGGAGTATTAATATGAGGCTTAGAAAATACCTTTTGGTATTTTGGTGAAGAAGAGGGCTTCTTTGTGCACTTGTCTTAAGAGTTTTGTGGAGGGTAATTTAAAGAGATCTAAATTAATACCATCAATATTGGGAGCATCTAAGAGACCTAGATTAGACTTTGTTATGTTGTTGACTCTTATGGGAAACATTTCAAGGAGTAGAGTAAAATGGAAAACCAAAAGCCCAAAATGGAGGGGTTCAAAATATTGTTCACAACAGGGTATCAGGAAGTAGAATGGTGTTAAATCTTGTATTCAAAGATATTAAATGGAAGGAAATGAGAATTGACCAGGGGGAAATATCCTGACCAGCTAGGGATTCTCTTTGTAGATTTTCAGTTGAGAAAGGGATGGTTTTTATTATATAGGCCTTTTAATGCTGCAGTTATTTTTTTTCATTTGGACAAAAGAAGATATGATTCTGATTCAAATGGCCAAGAGATGGACGGGGATGGCTGCGGTCACTTGTAAACATGACTACATATGTTGTGAACTAATGTCCAGAAATTGGAGAAAAAGAAGAGATCCAGATCAAGGGCTAGAAAACAGAGGGTTTTGGTACAAATCATGCTGTGGTATAACAGTAACTGTTGGTAGAGATCTTGAGAATACTGGCTCTGAAAAGATTTGTGTTTATGCATTATAGTATGCATCTTTAATCTCAATAGAGAGAGAGGCAAGGTAATTTCTGAGTTCAAGGCCAACCTAGAACAAAGAAAGTAAAGAAGAGTTTCTTTATTTGGTAAAGGTAAAGAAAAAATTAGTTCCAAGTGTGGTTGTGCACAAATCAAGTGTGTGAGACAAGCAGATCTCTGGATTAAGGTTAGTCTACAGATCATGTTCCATGAGAGCAATACTTAGGCAGTGAGCAAACCATTGAGACTAGGTTGCTGGGATAAATGCCATTGAACTAGGGGCCGTGTTCCAGCACCAGCAACTTATAGAACTTGGAAGTTTTGGGCATGTGGCTATGGCTTTAGAATCCAGAATAGTAGAGTATACTTGGACAGCTGAATCAAGTTAGTTTTAGCTTAGAATTTGCCAGTGACTTAGAAACTGTCATCGTTCAGATATAATATATTGGAAGTATTTTATGAGAGCACCAAGCAGCTGTGTTCAAGAGATAGACTTCCTGCAGGCAGCCAGATAATTTGTAGGAATCTTCCATGTGGTACTGAAGGAATGGAGAGATCCTGAGGAGCACTTGAGGCCTGGTCCTGTGAGTGACTAGGTAAGACAACTGGGGAAATTGCTGCTTCAGTGTCTGTTGAAGCCCAAGAACTAAAAGGGGTTATACAATGAAGTTGAGTATTGGTACCTTGAAGACTGCCTAGGACAGGCTCATGATGAAAGTGCTGCCTGGTGGAAGCAGAAGAACTTGGTGTGTTTGAGAATCCAGTAAAATGGGATGACCACAAGGAAGAGCAGCAACAGTGGAGTACTATTCGCAGGAGCTTATCGTCACAGAGAAACTGGAGCTGTACGGTGAAACCCAAGCTCCTTTTATAAGAGCCCAGAAGTTCCTCACTGAGCCCTGTGTGATGCCTGTTGAGGAAAGCAGCTATCAGTGACTGGAACCAGCACAAGACAAAGGTGACAGTTTCTTTTATACAGGACAAGTGGATTATAGTTTGCAAACCTGAAAATAGTTGGACATCAGTAAAGTCAATGCAGGAATTGAAATTTTTGCAGTTGTATTTTTGGCTTCATTTGAAGGAGTATCGTCACTGTGAAGTTTTGAAATGTTTATATATACACTATGATGTTGTACATATGTGGTCTAATGTTAAGTTTTATTTGATGCTGGAATGAATTTTCGAGAGTTCAGGAGGAGCAAAGGACTTTTAGAATTCTGAGCTTTGTTGAGTCTGGACTAGACTATGGGTATTTTGGCATTGGATAGTTCTAAGGTCCTTTGGATTGGTATAGCCCCCATAATCTCATAATTTTTTGCAGTGACAAGTTAGAGCCAGGGAATGGTTTTGATTGTTTCACTATGCTTAGCCTACATGAATTTAGCACTAATCAGATATGTGGCCTTACTGAGGATTGGGTCGCTTTGTCATAGGAAGTGTGTCAAAATGGAGGATTCATTATAATCTCAGATCAGACCAGCTTGGTTAAAACCATCCACCTGGCAACCTGTGGAAGAGAATAACCTGCCTTCCTTTGCAACTTTAGCACTATGTCATCCTAAATGGTGTCCGAATTTCTGCCATCATGTTAATAGAAGGAATCTTTAAGTTGTAAGTCAGCCAAAATTGACTGTCATCCTCAATAACTGTTGGCTTACTCATTGGGTCTCTTCACTTTGATGAATCCTTCACTAATATAGAATGGGTACCAGAGACTGGGTTATCATTGTGATAGGTCTGTCCATGATTTTGTTTGTAGGAAATTCGATTCTGGCAGTTTGGATGCTTTAAAAGGAGCTTAATATGCTGAAGTATTAGCATCAGGGCAGAGAGTGGTGCTAAGAGTGATTTTTAATGAGGGGGTTGGCACAGTATATTTCAGTCGAGAGGAGTATTAATATGAGGCTTAGAAATTATATTTTCATATTTTGGTGAAGAATAGGGCTTCATTGTGCGCTTGTCTTAAGAGTTTTGTGGAGGGTAATTTAAAGACATGTAAATTAATACCATTAATAAATGGAGCCTCAAAGACACCTAGATTAGACTTTGGTCTGTTGTTCGTTCTTATGGGAAACATTTCAAGAAGTAGAGTAAAATGGGAAACTGGAAGCCCAAAATGGAGGGGTTCAAATATAGTGTTCACAACAGGGTTTCATGAAGTAGAATGGTGTTTTATCATGTATCCAATGATACTAAATGGAAGGAACTGAGAATTGACCAGGGGGAAATATCCTCCCCAGCTAGGGATTCTCTTTGTAGATTTTCAGTTGAGAAAGGGATGGTTTTTATTATATAGGCCTTTTAATGCTGCAGTTATTTTTTTTTTCATTTGGACAAAAAAAGATATGATTCTTAAATGGGCAAGAGATGGACGGGTATGGCTGCGGTCAGTTGTCAACATGACTACATAGGTTGTGAAATAATATCCATACATGGGAGAAAAATCAGAGATCCAGATCAAGGGCTAGAAAACAGAGGGTTTTGGTCCAAATCATGCTGTGGTATTACAGTAACTTTGGCTAGAGGTCTTGAGAATACTTGCTCCGAAATGCTTTGTGTTTATTCATGATAGTATACATCTTTAATCCCAAGAGAGCGAGGCAAGGTAATTTCTGAGTTCAAGGCCAACCTAGAACAAAGAAAGTAAAGAATAATTTTCTTTATTTAGTAAAGGTAAAGAAAAGATTAGTTCCAAGCATGGTTGTGCACAAATCAAGTGTGTGAGACAAGCAGATCTCTGGTTTCAAGGTTAGTCTACAGATCATGTTCCATGACAGCAGTACTTAGGCAGTGAGCAGACCATTGAGGCTAGATTGTTGGGATAAATGCCATTGAACTAGTGGCCATGTTCCAGCACCAGCAACTGATAGAACTTGGAAGTTTTGACCATGTTGCTATGGCTTTGGAATCCAGAATAGTAGAGTTTACTTGGACAGCTGAATCAAGTTAGTTGGAGCTAAGAAATTGCTAGTGACTTAGCAAATGTCATAGTTGAAGTATAGTATATTGGAAGTATTTTATGACAGCACTAATAAGCTGTGTTCCAGAGATAGCCCTCCTGAAGGCAGCCAGAAAATTTGTAAGAATCTTCTATGTGGTACTGAAGGAATGAATGGATCCTGAAGAGCAGTTGAGGCCTGATACTGTGAGTGGCTAGGTAAGGCCATTGGGGAAATTGCTGCTTCAGTGTCTGTTGAAGTCCATGGACTGAAAGGGGTTATACAATGAAGTTGAGGAATTGTACCTTGTAGACTGCCTAGGAGAGGTTCAGGGTGAAAGTGCTGTCTGGTGAAAGCAGAAGAACTGGGTGTATTTGAGAGTCCAGTAAAATGGGATGACCACAAGGAAGAGCAGCAACAGTGGAGTACTATTGGCAGGAGCTTATGGTCACACAGATACTAAATCTGTAAGGTGAAACCCAAGCTCTTTTGTAAGACCCCAGATGATCCTTAGTGAACCCTGTGGGATGCCTGTTGAGGAAAGCAGCAATCAGGGATTGGAACCAGCAGAAGGCAAAGGTCACAGTTACTTTTATACAACACAAGTGGATTGTAGTTTGCAAACCTGAAAAGAGTTGGACATCATTAAAATCAATGCAGGAATTGAAATTTTTGCAGTTGGATTTTTGGCTTTATTAGAAGGATTATCATCACTGTGAAGTTTTGAAATGTTTATATACACTATGATGTTGTACATATGTGACCTGATGTTAAGCTTTTATTTGATTCTGGAATGAATTTTTGAGAGTTCAGGAGGAGCAAAGGACTTTTAGGATTCTGAGCTTTGTTGAGTCTGGACTAGACTATGGGTATTTTGGCTTGGTTAAAACCATCCACCTGACAGCCTGTGGAAGAGAATAACCTGCCTTCCTTTGCAACTTTAGCACTATGTCATTTTGATAGGTCTGTCCATGATTTTGTTTGTAGGATATTCGATTCTGGCAGTTTGGATGCTTTAAATGGAGCTTAATATGCTGAAGTATTAACAACAGGACAGTGAGTGGTGCTAAGAGTGATTTTAGATCAGTGGGCTTGGCACAGTATATTTCAGTCGAGAGGAGTATTAATATGATGCTTAGAAATTATATTTTCATATTTTGGTGAAGAATAGGGCTTCATTTTGCGCTTGTCTTAAGAGTTTTCTGGAGGGTAACTTAAAGAGATTTAAATTAATCCCATTAATAAAGGGAGCCTCAAAGAGACCTACATTAGACTTTGTTCTGTTGTTCACTCTTATGGGAAACATTTCAAGAAGGAGAGTAAAATGGAAAACCAAAAGCCCAAAATGTAGGGGTTCAAATATAGTGTTCACAAAAGGGTATCAGGTAGTAGAGTGGTGTTAAATCATGTATCCAAAGATACTAAATTGAAGTAACTGGGAATTGACCAGGGGGAAATATCCTCCCCAGCTAGGGATTCTCTTTGTAGATTTTCAGTTGAGAAAGGGATGGTTTATATTATATAGGGATTTTAATGCTGCAGTTATTTTTTTTCATTTGGACAAAAGAAGATATGATTCTGATTCAAATGGCCAAGAGATGGACGGGGATGGCTGCTGTCAGTTGTCAACATGACTATATATGTTGTGAACTAATATCCATAAATGGGAGAAAAATCAAAGACCCAGATCAAGGGGTAGAAAACAGAGGGTTTTGGTCCAAATCATGCTGTGGTATTACAGTAACTTTGGAGGAAGATCTTGAGAATACTGGCTCTGAAAAGCTTTGTGTTTATTCATGATAGTATACATCTTTAATCCCAAGAGAGAGAGGCAAGATAATTTCTTAATTCATGGCCAACCTACAACAAAGAAAGAAAAGAATAGTGTTCTTTATTAGGTAAAGGTAAAGAAGAGATTACTTCCAAACACTGTGGTGCACAATCAAAAGAGTGAGACAAGCAGATCTCTGGGTTCAAGGTTAGTCTACAGATCATGTTCCATGATGGCAATACTTAGGCAGTGAGCAAACCATTGAGACTAGGTTGCTGGGATAAATGCCATTGAACTAGGGGCCTTGTTCCAGCACCAGAAACTGATAGAACTTGGAAGTTTTGGGCATGTAGCTATGGCTTTAGATTCCAGAATAGTAGAGTTTACTTGGATAGCTGAATCAAGTTAGTTTGAGCTAAGAATTTGCCCGTGACTTAGCAAAAGTCACTCGAGATGTATAATATATTGGAAGTATTTTATGAGAGCCCCAAAAAGCTCTGTTCCAGAGATAGCCCTCCTGAAGGCAGCCAGACAATTTGTAAGAATCTTCTAGGTGGTACTGAAAGAATGCAAGCATCCTGAAGAGCAGTTGAGGCCTGGTCCTGTGAGTGGTTAGGAAAGGCCTTAGGAGAAATTGCTGTTTCAGTGTCTGTTGAAATCCAAGGACTGAATGGGGTTATTCAATGAAGCTGAGGATTGGTACCTTGAAGACTGTCTAGGAGAGGCTCATGGTGGAAGTGCTGCATGGTGGAAGCAGAAGAACTGGGTGTATTTGAGAGTCCAGTAAAATGGGATGACCACAAGGAAGAGCAGCAACCATAAAGTACTATTGGCCAGAGCTTATGGTCTCAAAGAAACTAGACCTGAAAGATGAAACCTAACCTCTTATTGTAAGAGCCCAGATGATCCTCAGTGAACCCTGTGGGATGCCTGTTGAGGAAAGCAGCTATCAGTGATTCGAACCAGCACAAGATAAAGGTGACAGTTTCTTTTATACACAGAAGTGGATTATAATTTGCAAACCTGAAAAGAGTTGGACATCAGTAAAGTCAATGTAGGAATGGAAATTTTTGCAGTTGTATTTTTGGCTTCATTTGAAGGAGTATCATCACTGTGAAGTTGTGAAATGTTTATATAGACCCCATGATGTTGTACATATGTGATCAGATGTTAAGCTTTC
>NW_021618527.1:7306-12572 GCF_004785775.1 Grammomys surdaster | reverse complement strand
GTCCTGTGAGTGGCTAGGTAACGCCATTGGGGAAATTGCTGCTTCAGGGTCTGTGGAAGTCCAAGGACTCCATGGGGTTATACAATGAATTTTTGGATTGGTATCTTAAAGACTGCCTAGGAGAGGCTCATTGTGAAAGTGCTGCCTGGTGGAAGCAGAAGAACTGGGTGTATTTGAGAGTCCAGTAAAATGGGATGACCACAAAGAAGAGCACTAACAGTGGAGTACTATTGGCAGGAGCTTATGGTCTCACAGAAACTAGAGCTGAAAGATGAAACTTAACCTCTTATTGTAAGAGCCCAGGTGATCCTCAGTGAAACCTGTGGGATGCCTGTTGAGGAAAGGAGCTATCAGTGATTCGAAGACAAAGACAAAGTGATTCGAAGACCAGCATAAGACAAAGGTGACAGTTTCTTATATACACACAAGTGGATTATAGTTTGCAAACCTGAAAAGTGGTGGACATCAATAAAGTCAATGCATGAATGGAAATTTTTGCAGTTGGATTTTTGGATTCATTTGAAGGAGTATCATCACTGTGAAGTTGTGAAATGTTTATATAGACCCTATGATGTTGTACATATGTGATCTGATGTTAAGCTTTCATTTGAAGCTGGAATGTATTTTAGAAGTTCAGGAAGAGAAAAGGACATTTAGGATTCTGAGCTTTGTTGAGTCTGGACTAGACTATGGGTATTTTGGCATTGGATAGTTTCTAAGGTCCTTTGGCTTGCTATAGACCCATAGTCTCTTTTTTTTTCCTGCAATGCAAATAGGTGCCAGGAAATGGTTTTGATTGTTTCACTATGCTTAGCCTACATGAATTTAGCACTAATCAGATATGTGGCCTTACTGAGGATGGGGTCGCTTTGTCATAGAGAGTGTGTCACATTGGAGGATTATTGAAAATCTCAGGTCAGGACAGCTTGGTTAAAACCATCCTCCTGGCTGCCTGTGGAAGAGAATAACCTGCCTTCCCTTGCGCCTTTAGCACTATGTCATCCTGAATGGTGTCCAAATTTCTGCCATCGTGATAGTGCGAGGAATCTTTAAGTTGTAAGTCAGCCCAAATTGACTGTCATCCTCCAAAAGAGTTGTCTTACTCATGGGGTCTCTTCTCTGTGATGAATCCTTAACTAACATAGAAGTGGGTACCAGAGACTGGGTTATCATTGTGATAGGGCTGTCCATGTTGTTGTTTTTGTTGGAAATTCTATTCTTGCTGTTTGGATGCTTTAAATGGAGCTTTATATGCTGAAGTATTAGCAGCAGGGCGGAGAGTACTGCTCATAGTGATTTTAAATGAGGGGTCTTAGCACAGTAGATTTCATTTGAGAGGAGTATTAATGCGAGACTTAGAAAATATCTTTTGTTATTTTGGTGAAGAATGGGGCTTCTTTGTGCGCTTGTCTTCAGAGTATTATGGAGGGTAAGTTAAAGAGATCTAAATAAATACAATTAATAAAGGGAGCTTCAAAGAGCCCTAAATTAGACTATGCTCTGTAGTTCACTCTCATGGGTAACTTTTGAAGAGGTAGAGTAAAATGGGAAACAGACAGTCCAAAATGGAGGGGTTCAAATATAGTGTTCACAACAGGGTATCAGGAAGTAGAATGGAGTTAAATCATGTAACCACATATATTAATGGAAGTAACTGAGAATTGACCAGAGGGGAATATACTCCCCAGCTAGGGATTCTCCTTGTAGATTTTCAGGTGAGAAAGGCATGGTTTATATTATGTAGGCCTTTTAATGCTACAGTTATTTATTTTTAATTTGGACAAAAAAAGATATGATTCTGATTCAAATTGCCAAGAGATGGACGGAGATGGCTGCTGTCAGTTGTCAACATGAATACATATGTTGTGAACTAAAATCGATAAATGGGAGAAAAATCACAGATCCAGATCATGGGCTAGAAAACAGAGGGTTTTGGTCCATATCATGCCATGGTATTACAGTAAGTTTGGAGAGAGATCTTGAGAATACTGGCTCTGAAAAGCTTTGTGTTTATCCATGAGAGTATCAATCTTAAATACCAAGAGAGAGAGAGGCAGAGTTTTTCTGAGTTCAAAGCCAACATAGAACAAAGAAAGAAAAGAATATTTTTGACTATTTGGTAAGGGTAAACAAAAGATTAGTTCCAAACACTGTGGTTCACAAATAAAGTGTGTGAGACCAGCAGATCTCTGGGTTGAAGGTTAGTCTGCAGATCGTGTTCCATGACAGCAATACTTAGGCAGTGAGCAAACCTTTGAGACTAGGTTGCTGGGATAAATGCCATTGAACTAGGGGCTATGTTACAGCACAAGCAACTGATAGAACTTGGAAGTTTTGGGTATGTTGCTATGGCTTTAGAATCCAGAATAGTAGAGTTTACTTGGATAGCTGAATCAAGTTAATTTGAGCTAAGAAATTGCCAGTGACTTAGAAACTGTCACCGTTGATGTATAATATATTGGAAGTATATTATGAGAGCACCAAGAAGCTGTGTTCCAGAGATAGCCCTCCTGCAGGCTGCCAGATATTTTGAAAGAATCTTCCAGATGGTACTGAATGAATGAAGGGATCCTGAAGAGCAGTTGAGGCCTGGTCCTGTGAGTGGCTAGGTAACGCCATTGGGGAAATTGCTGCTTCAGTGTCTGTTGATGTCCAAGGACTGAATGGGGTTATACAATGAAGCTGAGTATTGGTACCTTGAAGACTGCCTAGGAGAGGCTCATGGTGGAAGTGCTGCCTGGTGGAAGCAGAAGAACTGGGTGTATTTGAGAGTCCAGTAAAATGGGTGACCACAAGGAACAGCAGCAACAGTGGAGTACTATTGCAAGGAGCTTATGGTCACACTGAAACTAGAACTCAAAGGTGAAACCCAAGATCTTTTTGTAAGTGTCCAGATGATCCTCAGTGAACCCTGTGGGATGCCTGTATAGGAACGCAGGTATAAGGGATTGGAACCAGCACAAGACAAAAGTGACAGGTTCTTTTATACACAGAAGTGGATTATAGTTTGCAAACCTGAAAGGAGTTGGACATCAATAAAGTCAATGCAGGAATTGAAATTTTTGCAGTTGTATTTTTGGCTTCATTTGAAGGATTATCATCACTGTGAAGTTTTGAAATGTTTATATTGACACTATGATGTTGTACATATGTGATCGGATGTAAGGCTTTCATTTGATGCTGGAATGTATTTTAGAAGTTCAGGAAGAGAAAAGGACGTTTAGGATTCTGAGCTTTGTTGAGTCTGGACTAGTATGGGTATTTTGGCATTGGATAGTTTCTAAGGTCCTTTGGCTTGCTATAGCAACCATAGTCTCTTTTTTTCCCTGCAAGGCAAATAGGTGCCAGCAAATGGTTTTGATTGTTTCACTATGCTTAGCCTACATGAATATAGCACTAATCAGATATGTGGCCTTACTGAGGATTTGGTTTCTTTGTCATACGAAGTGTGTCACAATGGAGGATTCTTGAAAATCTCTGGTCAGAACAGCTTGGTTAAAACCATCCTCCTGGCTGCCTGTGGAAAAGAATAACTGGCCTTCCCTGGGGCTTTTAGCACTATGTCATACTGAATGGTGTCCAAATTTCTGCCATCTTGTTAGTGGGAGGAATCTTTAAGTTGTAAGTCAGCCCAAATTGACTGTCATCCTCCATAAGAGTTGTCTTACTCATGGGGTCTCTTCTCTGTGATGAATCTTTAACTAACCTAGAAGTGGGTACCAGAGACTGGGTTATCATTGTGATAGGTGTGTCCATGTTGTTGTTTTTGTTGGAAATTCGATTCTGGCTGTTTGGATGCTTTAAATGGAGCTTAATATGCTGAAGTATTAGCATCAGGGCAGAGAGTGGTGCTAAGAGTGATTTTAAATGAGGAATCTTAGCACTGTAGATTTCATATGAGAGGAGTATTAATGTGAGACTTAGAAAATATCTTTTGTTATTTTGGTGAAGAATGGGGCTTCTAAATGCGCTTGTCTTCAGAGTATTATGGAGGGTAATTTAAAGAGATGTAAATTAATTCAATTTATAAAGAGAGCCTCAAAAAGACCTAAATTAGACTTTTTCTGTTGTTCACTCTCATGGGAAACATTTGAAGAAGTAGAGCAAAATGGTAAACAGAAAGTCCAAAATGGAGGGGTTCAAATATAATGTTCACAACAGGGTATCAGGAAGTAGAATGGAGTTAAATCATGTAAGCAAAGATACTAAATGGAAGTAAATGAGAATTGACCAGAGGGGAATATACTGACCAGCTAGGGATTCTCATTGTAGATTTTCAGTTGAGAGAGGCATGGTTTATATTATGTAGGCCTTTTAATGCTGCAGTTATTTATTTGTAATTTGGACAAAAAAACATATGATTCTGATTCAAATTGCCAAGAGATGGACGGAGATGGCTGCTGTCAGTTGTCAACATGAATACATATGTTGTGAACTAAAATCGATAAATGGGAGAAAAATCACAGATCCAGATCATGGGCTAGAAAACAGAGTGTTTTGGTCCAAATCATGCCATGGTATTACAGTAAATTTGGATAGAGATTTTGAGAATACTGGCTATGAAAAGCTTTGTATTTATTCATGATAGTATACAACTTTAATGCCAAGAGAGTGAGGAAAGGTAATTTCTGAGTTCTCGGCCAACCTAGAAAAAGAAAGCAAAGAATAGTTTTCTTTATTTGGTAAAGGTAAAGAAAAGATTAGTTCCAAGCACAGTGGTTCAAAAAATAAAGTGTGTGAGACAAGCAGATCTCTTGGTTCAAGGTTAGGCTACAGATCATGTTCCATGACAGCAATACTTAGGCAGTGAGCAAACCATTGAGACTAGGTAGCTGGGATAAATGCCATTGAACTAGGGGCTCTGTTCCAGCACAAGCAACTGATAGAACTTGGAAGTTTTGGACATGTTGCTATGGCTTTAGAATCCAGAATAGTAGAGTTTACTTGGATAGCTGAATCAAGTTAATTTGAGCTAAGAAATTGCCAGTGACTTAGAAACTGTCACCGTTGATGTATAATATATTGGAAGTATTTTATGAGAGCACCAAGAAGCTGTGTTCCAGAGATAGCCCTCCTGCAGGCAGCCAGATATTTTGTAAGAATATTCCAGGTGGTACTGAAGGAATGAAGTGATCCTGAAGAGCAGTTGAGGCCTGGTCCTGTGAGTGGCTAGGTAAGGCCATTGGGGAAATTGCTGCTTCAGTGACTCTTAAAGTCCAAGGACTGAATGGGGTTATACAATGAAGCTGAGGATTGGTACCTTGAA
>NW_021618527.1:0-7206 GCF_004785775.1 Grammomys surdaster | reverse complement strand
TGTATAACCCCATTCAGTCCTTGGACTGAATGGGGTTATACAATGAAGCTGAGGATTGGTACCTTGAATACTGCCTAGGACAGGCTCATGGTAGAAGTGCTGCCTGGTGGAAGCAGAAGAACTGGGTGTATTTGAGAGTCCAGTAAAATGGGTGACCACAAGGAAGAGCAGTAACAGTGGAGTACTATTGGCTGGAGCTTATGATCACACAGAAACTAGATCTGTAAGGTGAAACTCAAGCTCTTTTTGTAAGAGCCCAGATGATCCTCAGTGAACCCTGTGGGATGCCTGTTGAGGAAAGCAGCTGATTGGAACCAGCACAAGACAAAGGTGACAGTTTCTTTTATACAGCACAAGTGGATTATAGTTTGCACACCTGAAAAGAGTTGGACATCAATAAAGTCAATGCAGGAATTGAAATTTTTGCAGTTGGATTTTTGGCTTCATTTGAAGGAATATCATCACTGTGAAGTTTTGAAATGTTTATATATACATCCTATGATGTTCTACATATATGATCTGATGTTAAGCTTTTATTTGATGCTATAATGAATTTTAGAGAGTTAAGTAAGTGGAAAGGACATTTAGAATTCTGAGCTTTGTTGAATCTGGACTAGACTATTTTATTTTGGCATTTGAAAGTTCTAAGGTCCTTTGGCTTGATGTAGCCCCATAATCTCATTTTTTTTTTTTTTTTGCAGAGACAAATTAGTGCCAGGTAATGGTTTTGATTATTTCACTATGCTTCGCTTACATGAATTTAGCACTAATCAGATTTGTGGCCTTACTGATGATGGGGTCTCTTAGTCATAGGAAGATTTTCACAGTGGAGGATTCATGAAAAACTCAGGACAGGCCACCTTGATTAAAATCATTCTCCTGGCAGCCTGTGGAAGAGAAAAACCTGTCTTCCTTGGCAAATTTAGCACTATGTCATCCTGAATGTTGTCCCAATTTTTGACATCATGTTAATAGAAGGAATCTTTAAGTTGTAAGTCAGCCCAAATTGATTGTCATCTTCAATAAGATTTGTATTACTCACGGGGTCTCTTCACTGTGATGAATCATTAACTAACATGGAAGTGGGTACCAGAGACTGAGTTATCATTGTGATAGGTCTGTCCATGTATTTATTTGTAGGAAATTCGATTCTGGCAGTTTGGATGCTTTAAATGGAGCTTAATATGCTGAAGTATTAGCAGCAGGGCAGAGAGTGTTTTAAGAGTTATTATAAATAAGAGGGCTTGACACTGTAGATTTCAGTCGAGAGGAGTATTAATACGAGGATTAGAGAATATCTTTTCCTATTTTGGTGAAGATTAGGGCTTCCTTGTGCACTTGTCTTGAGAGTTTTCTGGAGAGTAATTTAAAGAGATGTAAATTAATACCATTAATAAAGGGAGCCTCAAAGAGACCTAGATTAGACTTTGTTCTGTTGTTCACTCTTATGGGAAACATGTGAAAAAGTAGAGTAAAATGGGAAACAGAAAGTCCAAAATGGAGGGGTTCAAATTTAGTGTTCACAACAGGGTATCAGGAAGTAGAATGGAGTTAAATCATGTAACCACAGATACTAAATTGAAGTAACTGAGAATTGACCAGAGGGGAATATACTCCCCAGCTAGGTATTCTCCTTGTAGATTTTCAGTTGAGAAAGGTATGGTTTATATTATGTAGGCCTTTTAATGCTGCAGTTATTTATTTTTCATTTGGACAAAAAAACATATGTTTCTGATTCAAATTGCCAAGAGATGGACGGAGATGGCTGCTGTCAGTTGTCATCATGAATACATATGTTGTGAACTAAAATTGATAAATGGGAGAAAAATCACAGATCCAGATCATGGGCTAGAAAACAGAGGGTTTTGGTCCAAGTCATGCCATGGTATTACAATAATTTGAATAGAGATCTTGAGAATACTGGCTCTGAAAAGCTTTGTGTTTATCCATGAGAGTATCAATCTTAAATCCCAAGAGAGAGAGAGGCAGGGTTTTTCTGAGATCAAGGCCAACCTAGAACAAAGAAATAAAAGAATAGTTTTCTTTATTTGGTAAGGGTAAACAAAAGATTAGTTCCAAACTCAGTGGTGCACAAATCAAGTGTGTGAGACAAGCAGATCTCTGGGTTCAAGGTTAGTCTACAGATCATGTTCCATGACAGCAATACTTAGCCAGTGAGCAAACCATTAAGACTAGGTTGCTGGGATAAATGCCATTGAACTAGGGGCCATGTTCCAGCACCAGCAACTGGTAGAACTTTGAAGTTTTGGGCATGTTGCTATGGCTTTAGAATCCAGAATAGTATAGTTTACGTAGATAGCTGAATCAAGTTAGCTTGAGCTAAGAAACTGTCAGTGAGTTAGAAAATGTCATTGTTGAGGTATAATATATTGGAATTATTTTATAAGAGCACCAAGAAGCTGTGTTACAGAGATAGCCCTCCTGCAGGCAGCCAGATAATTTGTAAGAATTTTCCAGGTGGTATTGAAAAAAGGAAGTGATCCAGAAGAGCAGTTGAGCTTTGATACTGTGAGTGGCTAGGTAAGGCCATTGGGAAAAATGCTGCTTCACTGTCTGTTCAAGTGCAAGGAGTGAAAATTGTTACACAATGAAGTTGAGGATTGGTACCTTGAATACTGCCTAGGAGAGGCTCATAGTGAAAGTGCTGCCTGGTGGAAGCAGAAGAACTGGGTGTATTTGAGAGTCCAGTAAAATGGGATGAGCACAAGGAAGAGCAGCAACTGTGGAGTTCTATTGCCAGGAACTTATGGTCACACAGAAACTAGATCTGTAAGGTGAAACCCAAGTTCTTTTTGTAAGAGCCCAGATGATCCTCAGTGAACCCTGTGGTATGCCTGTTGAGGAAAGCAGCTATCAGGGATTGGAACCAGCACAAGACAAAGGTGACAGATTCTTTTATACAGCACAAGCGGATTATAGTTTGTAAACGTGACAAGAGTTGGACATTAATAAAGTCAATGCAGGAATTTAAATTTTTGAAGTATGATTTTTGGCTTCATTTTAAGGAGTATCATCACTGTGAAGTATTGAAATGTTTCTATATTCCCTATGATGTTTATCATATGTGATTTGATGTTAAGATTTCATTTGATGCTGGAATGAATTTTATAGAGTTTAGGAGGAGCAAAGGACATTTAGGATTCTGAGCTTTTTTGAGTCTGGACTAGACTATGGTTATTTTGGCATTGGATAGTTCTAAGGTTCTTTGGCTTGGTATACCCCCATAATCTCATTTTTTTTTTGCATAGACAAATTAGTGCCAGGGAATGGTTTTGATTGTTTCACTATGCTTAGCCTACATGAATTTAGCACTAATCAGATTACTGAGGGTTGGGTTGCTTTGCCATAGGAAGTGTGTCACAATGGGGGATTCATTAAAATCTCAGGTCAGGCCAACTTGGTTAAAATTATACTCCTGACAGCCTGTGGAAGAGAATAACCTGCTTTCCTTGGCACGTTTCGTACTATGTCATCCTGAATGGTATCCAAATTTCTGCCATCCTGTTAATAGAAGGAATCTTTAAGTTGTAAGTCAGCCAAAATTGACTGTCATCCTCAATAAGAGTTGTCTTACTTATGGGGTCTGTTCACAGTGATGAATCCTTAACTAATATAGAAGTGGGTATCAGAGACTGGATTACCATTGTGATATGTCTGTCCATGTTTTTGTTTGTAGGAAATTCGATTCTGGCAGTTTGGATGCTTTAATGGAGCTTAATATGCTGAACTATTAGCAGCACGGCAGAGAGTGTTGAAAAGAGTGATTTTAAATAAGGCGGCTAGGCATAGTAGATTTCAGATGAGAGGAGTATTCATATGAGGATTTGAAAATATCTTTTAGTATTTTGGTGAAGATTAGGGCTTCCTTGTGTGCTTGCCTTAAGAGTTTTCTGGAGGGTAATTTAAAGAGATGTAAATTAATACCATTAATAAAGGGAGCCTCAAAGAGACCTAGATTAGACTTTGTTCTGTTGTTCACTCTTATGGGAAACATTTCAAGAAGGAGAGTAAAATGGGAAACTTGAAGCCCAAAATGGAGGGGTTCAAATATAGTGTTCACAACCGGGATTCAGGAAGTAGAATGGTGTTTTATCATGTATCCAAAGATACTAAATGGAAGGAATTGAGAATTGACCAGGGGGAAATATCCTTCCCAGCTAGGGATTCTCTTTGTAGATTTTCAGTTGAGAAAGGGATGGTTTATATTATAAAGGCCCTTTAATGTTGCAGTTATTTTTTTTCATTTGGACAAAAGAAGATATGATTCTGATTCAAATGGCCAAGAGATGGACGGGGATGGCTGCTGTCAGTTGTCAACATGACTACATATGTTGTGAACTAATATCCATATATGAGAGAAAAATCAGAGATCCAGATCAAGGGCTAGAAAACAGAGGGTTTTGGTCCAAATCATGCCGTGGTATTACATTAACTTTTGATAGAGATCTTGAGAATACTGGCTCTGAAAAACTTTGTGTTTATGCATGACAGTATACATCTTAAATTTCAAGAGAGAGAAGCAAGGTAATTTCTGAGTTCAAGGCCAACCTAGAACAAAGAAAGAAAAGAATAGTTTTCTTTATTTGGTAAATGTAAAGAAAAGATTAGATCCAAACACGGTGGTGCACAAATCAAGTGTGCAATACAAGCACAACTCTGGGTTCAAGGTTAGACTACAGATCATGTTCCATTACAGCAATACTTAGGCAGTGAGCAAACCATTAAGACTAGGTTGCTGGGATAAATGCCATTGAACTAGGGGCCTTGTTCCAGCACCAGTAACTGGTAGAACTTGGAAGTTTTGGGCATGTTTCTATGGCTTTAGAATCCAGAATTGTAGAGTTTACCTGGACAGCTGAATCAAGTTAGTTAGAGCTAAAAAATTGCCAGTGACTTAGAAACTGTCATCCTTGTGGTATAGTATACCTGAAGTACTTTATGAGAGCACCAAGAAGCTGTGTTCCAGAGATAGCCCTCCTGCAGGCAGCCAGATAATTTGTAAGAATCTTCCAGGTGGTACTGAAAGAAAGAAGGGATCCTGAAGAGCAGTTGAGTCCAGGTATTGTGAGTGGCTAGGTAAGGCCATTGGGGAAATTGCTGCTTCAGTGTCTATTAAAGTCCAAGGACTGATAGGGGTTATACAATGAAGTTGAGGATTGGTACCTTGAAGACTGTCTAGGAGGGGTTCAGAGTGAAAGTGCTTTCTGGTGGAAGCAAAAGAACTGGGTGTATTTGAGAGTCCAGTAAATTGGGATGACCACAAGGAAGAGCAGGAACAGTGGAGTACTATTGGCAGGAGCTTGTGGTCACACAGAAACTAGACCTGTAATGTGAAACCCAAGCTCTTTTTGTAAGAGCCCAGATGATCCTCAGTGAACCCTGTGGGATGCCTGTTGAGGAAAGCAGCTATCAGTGATTGGAACCAGCACAAGACAAAGGTGACAGTTTCTTTTATACAGCACAAGTGGATTATACTTTGCAAACCTGAAAAGAGTTGGACATCAGTAAAGTTAATACAGGAATTTAGATTTTTGCGTTGGATTTTATTCTTCATTTGAAGGAGTATCATCACTGTGAAGTTTTGAAATGTTTATATATACCCTATGATGTTGTACATATGTGATCTGATGTTAAGCTTTTATCTGATGCTGGAATGAATTTTAGAGAGTTTAGGAGGAGCAAAGGACATTTAGGATTGTAAGCTTTGTTGAGTCTGGACTAGATTATGTGTATTTTGGCATTGGATAGTTCTAAGGCCCTTTGGCTTGGTATACCCCGATAATCTAATTTTTTTTTTTTTGCAGAGACAATTATAAAGCTAAAGTATCAATAGTCATCAGTCATAGATAATAGTAAGTCAGAAAAAAATGAACATGAATAATCAATATTCACCAATCGTTGATAATACTAAATCAGAAATAAATGAACAGGGATAATCAATATTCTCCATTCATGGATAATAGAAAATCAGATTTAAATGAACATGAATAATCAATAGTAATCAGTCATAGGTCATGTGATATCAGAAATAAATAAACCTGAAATATCAATATTCATCAGTCATACCTAATATCAATCAGAAACAAATGAACATGAATAATCAAAATTTATAGTTCCTGGATAACAGTAAATCTTAAATAAATGAACGTGAATAATCAATAGTCATCCGTCATACTTCATAGTAAATCAGTAATATATAAAGCTGAAATATCAATAGTCATCAGTCATAGATAATAGTAAGTCAGAAATAAATGAACATGAATAATCAATATTTACCATTCGTGGATAATAGTAAATCAGAAATAAATGAACATGAAAAATCAATTGTCATCAGTCATAGTTAATAGGAAGTCAGAAATAAATAAACCGGAAATGTCAATAGTTATCAGGCATAGATTACAATAAGTCAGAAATAAACGAACATGAATAATCAATATTCACCATTCGTGGATAAGAGTAAATTAGAAATAAATGAACATGAATAATCAATAGTCATCAGTCATAGTTCATGGAAAATCAGAAATAAATAAAGCTGAAGTATCAATATTCATTAGTCAGAGATAAATGTAAGTCAGAAATAAATGACAATGAGTAATCAATATTCACCATTCGCGGATAATAGTAAATCAGATATAAATGAACATGAAAAATCAATAGTCATCAGTCATTGTTTATGTGATATCAAAAATAAATAAAGCTGGATTATCAACATTCATCAGTCATAGATAACAGTAAGTCAATAATAAAAGAACAGTAATAAACAATATTGACCATTCGTAGATATTAGTAAATCAGATATTAATGAATGGGAATAATAAATAGTCATCATTCATAGTTCATGGGAAATCAGAAATAAATAAACCTGAAGTTTGTATTTTCATCAGTCATAGATAATAGTAAGTCAGAAATAAATGAACAGAATAATCAATATTAACGATCCGTGGATAATAGTAAAGCAGAAATAAATGAACATGAAAAATCATTGTCATAAGTCATAGTTCATAGTAAATCAAAAATATATAAAGCTGTATATCAATAGTCATCAGTCATAAATAATAGTAAGTCAGAAATAAATGAACAGGAATAATCAATACTCACCATTCGTGGATAATAGTAAATCAGATATAAATGAACATGAAAATTCAATAGTAATCAGTCATAGTTCATGTGATATCAGAAATAAAT
>NW_021618526.1:0-3775 GCF_004785775.1 Grammomys surdaster | reverse complement strand
TTTGATGAGTATGAAGTGTCCTTCCTTATCTTTTTTGATTAATTTTGAATGAAAGTCGATTTTATTTGATATTAGAATGGCTACTCCAGCTTGTTTCTTGGGACCATTGGCTTGAAAAATTGTTTTCCACCCTTTTATTCTGAGGTAGTGTCTGTCTTTGTCGCTGAGGTGTGTTTCCTGTATGCAGCAAAATTCTGGGTCTTGTTTGTGTATCCAGTCTGATAGTCTGAGTCTTTTTATTGGGGAATTGAGACCATTGATGTTAAGAGATATTAAGGAAAAAATGATTGTGGCTTCTTGTTATTTTTGTTATTAGAGGTAAAGTTATGTTTGTATAGTTATCTTCTTTTGAGGTTGTTGAAAGATTACTTCCTTGCTTTTTCTAGGTTGTAGTTTCCCTCCTTGTGTTGGCATTTTCCATCAATTATCCTTTGAAGTGCTGGGTTTGTGGGAAGATAACAGCTGGCCTCTTGAACCCACACTAGCAGATGCTGTCTATCTGGAAGGGCGAGCCTGAGGCCTCAGGCCCTTCACATCACATCTCTGCTGGAAAAGGGGCCAGATTATGGTGAGCATCCCTTATCCGCAAGGGTGCTCTCACAGATGAACTTTGATTTTTAATGAGAAGTCCTTTCCCCAAGGCTGAGAATTGCAGCACAAAACCTGTGTGGCAGAGGCAGTTGTAGGTGTTGCTGGCCTCTGGCTGGAAGTGTAAAGCTCAGTGGCTGGACGCAAGGGCAGGTGTGCAGATAGGAGGTCAGGACACTGTAATTATCATTTAGCCAGTGACAGCCTGGCACCAGGAACTAAAGCCTCGCTCACATGGGATTGTTATAGCACTCATTTTCAGGAAGCAAAGCTGATATGCCAAATAGCTGTAAAATGTCAGAACAGAGACTTCCTGAACACTTTGAGGTTTTCCACTCAGAAAAAAATGGAAGTTATCAAAATAGGAAGCTGTTGAGCGTGCATGCAGACTCTTGCTATGTCACATACAGCAAGTGTGATATGTGGTTTTCATAATCTACTTTTTAAGTTTACTCATTCCTTTTAGTATCTCAAGGTATAGAATCAGAGATACCACAGTCACAAATGACATTTTTAACTTGTAAAATTGTGTGATGATGCCTAATTATCTTATGGAAATACAGACTAGGAATCTGGCCCCACTTCACCAGACATGAATTTCAAGTGATTCCTCTCTTGTAGTCAGTGTCATGATGTCTCTGTGAATCCCTCCTGTCATTACATCACTGGTTGCCACTAGTGGGTGGCAAAAAAAAAAAGACAAAAAAAAGAAAAGAAAAAAAAGTCTTATATTGCTCTATTAGGGTTTCTGCAGTTGATATTGAAAAACTGGTCCAGTGTGTCACAGCAGGCGACTCATGGTGCATACCTGTCTTTGTGTCCCCTTCAGTGAGCTGTATTGTGGGTTTGTGTGCTTTGTAACCTGTTAAACAGAAAGAAACACACAATCGAAGATTCCAGGAGCACTAACAGCTGCAAGTCACAGAACTGGAGTGTAACCTGGAAGCTTGCCTGAGGGTTTCTGCTTCTGTTCTACTTTTCATTAAGACTGGAATCAAGCTTACACGTGAACTATTGGTAATTTAAGTATCCTTTTGTGTCATTTTTGTGTAAAACTGTCTAATTTGAAAAAATGTAGGTTATGAAAAATAAAGATTTAGGCACTGTTCAAAAAAAATAAAAAAAATAAAATTCAAAGTCATCTATACAAATTCAACACCATCCACATCAAACTTCCAACAATATTCTTCAGAGAATTTGAATTACTTTCATTATTTGAAAGCGTTTTCCAAACTTTAAGATCTTAGGTTAAGTAATACTAACCAGTATTGATTAATTCCTACTATTGGAGACAATTGCTCAGCAGTCTTGTCAAACTATGCTTTATGTTGATGAGTCTTCACTAAATGGCCAGAGCTTAGGAATCTCCTGGTCTAGTTTAAGATTTGATAAAAGATTGGCTAATTCTTCTTTGGTAATAAGTCTTTCCTTTGAAAATAATATTTAGCTGTTTTGTTGTTTTCGTTGTTGTAGTTTTTGGCTTTGTTGTTTTACTCTTCAATTGTACAGACCAGAATTCCACTGACATTTAATGGTTTAACTTATTGACATTGTCTGCCCCTAGATCATTGGCAGGGTGGCAGTTGTGTCTCATGTGCCTCAGTAGGTGGCAGAGAAGAGAGAGGCTATGTGTAAACTCAGTGTTGTGGTCTGAGAACATCTGAACAATGAAGAGTATAACACAGGACTGAAGGAGTTGAAGGGGATCTCAACCCCACAGGAAGAACAAGAATACTAATCAACCACAACCCCCCCACACACACACACACAAACAGTGCTCCCAGGGACTAAAGCACCAACCAAAAATACACATGGAAGGACTCATGACTCCAGCCTCATATGTAGCAGAAGATGCTCTTGTGGGATATCAATAGGATTGGCCTTTGGTCCTTTGAAGGCTCCATGCCCCAGTGTAGGGGAGTTGCAGGAAGGGTAGGCTGGCGTGGGTGGGAATGTGGGAAAACCCTCATAGAAACAGAGGAAGGACAGATAGTATATCGGGATTTTGTGGTGGGTGGGAAAACTGGAATGGGGATAATATTTGAAATGTAAATTAAGAAATTGTCTAAGAGGGAAAAAAAGAATCTAAAGCACCCTGTTAAAAGCAATCCTGAAATGACCTTGTTCTGTGTAGGGCTAGATTGGAATCAGTGGTGGGAAGCAAGCTGCAGACAAGAAACCCTGCATGTTACAATGGACTGTGGTTAGAAATGAGCCTTAGACAGAAATCTTCTGAATGGGGCAACAGGCAGGTGCAGGCAAGGAGAAATCGGGAGACAACCATCAGTCAATCCAGAGCCAGGCAGCCCAGGCAGAGTTCTAGACTGAGATGCTCATTAGTCTGGCTGAAGGTCCAGCAAAGACCAAAAAGGGGCCCCAGCTGAAGAGGAGGACCAGAGAGCTGACACTATTACTGTGACTATAGAGTACTCACAAAAAGGGGTCTATCATGACTGCCCTCTGAAAGACCAAACAAGCACCCGGAAGTCTCAGTTGCAGATTTTACACTCAACCAGTGACCAGAAGCTGCTGACCCCTGTAGTTGACTTAGTGAAAAGATGGAAGAAGCTGAGGAGTAGGGTAACCTTGTAGGAGGACCAGCAGTCGCAAATAACCTGGAACCAGAGATCTCTCAGACACTGTATCACCAATCGGCCAGTATAAACAAGCTGATGTGAGGCCCCCAACACATATACAGAATGTGGACTTCCAGGTGTGGATTCAGTCAGAGAAGGTGCACCTAACCCTCAAAGGACTCCAAAGAATGGGGAGGATTGGTGGAGTAGGGGTTTAGGAGGGTGGTTGGGGACCTTTTCGGGGAGACAGATGGGGAGCAGAACAGTATGTTAAATCATCAGAGGGTGAACATGGAGAGGGATAAAAAATGGAGTGCAAAAGAAAGGTTAAATAAAATTTAAAAAAAGAGTCAAGAGTTACAGATCAACTTTTTATTAATAAGAAATCAATTTTACAAAACAAGTTTTAATATGAAGATTAATATGAACTGTGAAAATCGTTAGCAAAATCAAAATCAATAACAAGAACATGTAATATCTCAATAACATAAGAAAAAACAAAACCATGCAAAAGAAAATTTCAACGAAAACTCTAACAGAAAAAATTGTGAGGTGACATTCCCTCACTGTACATTTAGCAGCACAGACTACAGCCAGTTTCCCCACTTGAG
>NW_021618525.1:268-3279 GCF_004785775.1 Grammomys surdaster | reverse complement strand
ACTATTATCTATGAAAGATGACTATTGAGATTTCAGCTTTATTTATTACTGATTTCCTATTAACTATGACTGATGACTATTGGTTATTCATGTTCATTTATTTCTTATTTACTATTAGCCAATAATCTTGAATATTGAATATTCCTGTTCATTTACTTCTGACATACTATTTTCTATGACTGATGACTGACGACTATTTTTTTTTAAGTTGTTTCGGTTTTTTTTTGTTTTTTTTTTTTGTTTTTGGTTGCTGTAGAATATATATATATTAGAATATGAACATATATACACACACACATACACACACACACACTCACATATATTTTCTTGTTTTCACCACTTCACCCACTGGGCTCCAACCAGACCACTTTGCCATTCTTTCTTTTCTTCTCTGTTCTTCTTGATATTTCTTTCTTCTGTCCTGCCACTAAGAGCTGAAAGTCATGATCCTCCTCCTGTCTCAGTCTCTCAAGTGGCGGAGAACAGTGGCTTTGCCTTGTCTGTCCTAGGAACTTGCTCTGTATACTAGGCTGACTTTGAACTCACGGGGAAGATCCAGCTTGCCCCTGCATGCCTCCAATCCCAGCACTCGGGAAGCAGAGGCAGGTAAATCTTTAAGTTTGAGGCCAGCGTGATCTACAATGTGGGTTCCAGGACAGCTAGTCCTACACAGAGAATAACTATCTTGAAAAAAATTTTTAAAGGTTTTTCCCCCTCTTTTAGTAGAATCGTCTCAATGCCATTTATTTTGGACGATCCTTTTTCCAGCGACTAGTAACGCCATTCCCATTATAAAACAAGTTCCCTTGAGTTTGTTTTCAGTTCGGCCTAACAATCTTTATTTTCCTCCAAGCGGAGATGCTTTTCTCCGAGCCTCTTTCTGGACTACCTTTCCCTTGCTCTTCAGTTCTCAGCTCGGCAGACAGCTCTCTCATATCTCCATTGTCTCTAGGCCCTTTGCGCTCCTCAACTCGGAAGGGCCTGTAGAACCCAGGGCCTTTAGAATCTCGCTGATGCTAGACTGTTGCTACGGCGGTTGCCATGGAGACTTCTGAGAGGACCAACCTTCCGTGTTCTAGTGACGGAATAAAGTTGGTGCCAGCGTCGCCAGGGGGTGTGTCACTTGACTGATGACTATTGATACTTCAGCTTTATTTAATTCTGACTTCCCATGAACTGGGACTGATGACTATTGATTATTTATGTTCATTTATTTCTGATTAACTATTATCGCCGAATGGCGAATACTGTTTATTCCTGTTCATTTATTTTGACTTACAATTATCTATGACTGATGACTATTGATATTTCAGCTTTATATATTTCTGATTTACTATTAAGCATGACTGACGACTATTGATTATTCATGCTCATTTATTTCTGATTAACTATTATCAACGAATAGCGAATAATGTTTATTCCTGTTCATTTATTTCTTACTTACTATTATCTATGACTGATGCCTAATGATATTTCAGCTATATATATTTCTGATTTACTATGAACTATGACAGATAATTATTGAGTATTCATGTTCATTTTTTTCTGATTTACTATTATCCACGAATCGTGAATATTGATTATTCTCTTCATTTATTTCTGACTATATTATTTATGACACATGACTTTTGATATTTCAGCTTTATTAATTACTGATTTCCCATGAACTGTGACTGATGACTATTGATTGTTCATATTCATTTTTTTCTGATTTACTATTATCCACAAATGGTGAATATTGATTATGCATGTTCATTTATTTCTGACTTACTATTACCTATGACTGATGACTAATGATATTTCAGCTTTATATATTTCTGATTTACTACGAACTATGACTAATGAGCATTGATTATTCATTTTCATTTTTTTCTGGTTTACTATGATCCATGAATCGTGAATATTGATTATTCATGTTCATTTATTTCGGACTTACTATTATCTATGTCTGATGACTATTGATATTTCCACTTTATGTATTTCTGATTTCCTATTAACCATGACTGATGACTATTGGTTATTCATGTTCATTTATTTGTGATTTACTATTATACACAAATTGTGAATATTGATTATTAGTGTTCATTTATTTCTGACTTACTGTTATCTATGACTAATGAGTATTGATTTTTCATGTTCATTTTTTTCAGAATTACTATTATCCACGAATGGTGAATATTGATTATTCATGTTCATTTATTTCTCATTTACTATTAACAATGATTGGTGAACATTGATTATTCCTGTTCTTTTATTTCTGACTTTCTATTATCTATGACTGATGAGTATTGATATTTCAGCTTTATTTATTTCTGATTTCCTATTAACTATGACTGATGACTTTTGGTTATTCATGTTCATTTATTTGTGATTTAGTATTATCCACAAATCGTGAATATTGATTATTCCTGTTCATTTATTTCTGATTTACTCTAATCTATGACTGATGACTATTGATATTTCAGCTTTATTTATTTCTGATTTTCCATCAACTAATAGTTACAAGTATTGATTATTCATGTTCATTTATTTCTGATTTACTATTATCCATGTATGGTGAATATTGTTTATTCATGTTCATTTATTTCTGACGTCCTATTATCTGTGTCTGATGACAAATGATATTTCCTTTTAATTTATTTCTGATTTCCTGTTTATTATGACTGATGGATTTTGGTTATTCATGTTCATTAATATCTGATTTACTATTATCCACTAATCGTGAATATTGATTATTCATGTTCATTTATTTCTGAAGTACTATTATTTATGATTGATGACTTTTCATATTTCAGCTTTATTTATATCTGATTTCCTTTGAACTACGACTGATAAATATTGATTAATCAAGTTCATTTATTTCTGATTTCCTATTATCCACGAATGGTAAATATTGATTATTCGTTTTAATTTATTTCTGACTTACTATTATCTATGAATGATGACTATTGATATTTCATCTTTGTTTATTTCTGATTTCCTATTAACCATGACTAATGACTATTGATTAT
>NW_021618525.1:0-258 GCF_004785775.1 Grammomys surdaster | reverse complement strand
GAATATTGATTATACATGTTCATTTATTTCTGACTTACTATTATCTTTGACTGATCACTATTGATATTTCAGGTTTATTTATTTCTGATTTCCCATGAACTATGACTGATGACTATTGATTATTCATGTTCATGTATATCTGATTAACTATTATCGACGAATGGCAAATATTGTTTATTTCTTTTTATTTATTTCTGATTTACTATTATCTATGACTGATGACTATTGATAGTTCTGCTTATATAGTTCTGATTTACT
>NW_021618524.1:0-1006 GCF_004785775.1 Grammomys surdaster | reverse complement strand
ATTGATTATTCATGTTCATTTATATCTGATTTACTATTATCCAAAAATGGTGAATATTGATTATTCCTGTTCATTTACTTCTGACTTACTCTTATCTATGACTGATGACCATTGATATTTCAGCTTTGTTTTTTTCTGATTTCCTATTAACTATGACTGATGACTATTGATTATTGGTGTTCATTTATTTCTGATTTACTATTTTCCACGAATGGTAAATATTGTTTATTCATGTTCATTTATGTCGGTCTTACTATTTTCGATGACTAATGACTATTGATATTTCAGCTTTATATATTTCTGATTTACTATGAACTATGACTGATGACTATCGATTATTCACTTTCATTTTTTTCATCTTTACCATTATCCACGAATGGAGTATATTGATTTTTCATGATCATTTATTTCTGATTTACTATTATCCACAAATGCTGTATATTGATTATTCATGTTCATTTATTTCTGACTTACTATTATCTTCTACTGATGACTATTGATATTTCAACTTTAGTTATTTCTGGTTTACTATTAAATATTACTGATGACTCTTGATTATTCATGTTCATTTATATCTGATTTCGTATTATCCACGAATGGTGCATATTGATTATTCCTGTTCATTTATTTCTGACTTACTATTATCTATGACTGATGACTATTGATATTTCATCTCTGTTTGTTTCTAATTACCTATTAACAATGAATGATGAATATTGATTATTCTTGCTCATTTTTTTTCAAATTTACCATTATCCGTGAATGGTGAATATTGATTATTCTTGTTCGTTTATTTCAAATTTACTATCATCTATGACTTATGACTACTTATACTTCAGCTTTATCTATTTCTGACTTCCGATGAACTATGACTGATGACTATTGATTATTCATGTTCATTTATATCTGATTTACTATTATCCACGAATGGAGAACATTGTTTTCTCCTGTTCATTTATTTCTGACTTACTATTATCTATGACTGATGACCATTGAAATTTCAGCT
>NW_021618523.1:2316-7938 GCF_004785775.1 Grammomys surdaster | reverse complement strand
TCCACAATAATTGATCCAACTAAGGCAGCTACAGGGAAAACACAACACACACAGTTTTGACCATGGAAAATTTATGTTAACATATAGTCACTTTCCCTCTTTCTTTCATACATTCCCCCACCTCCCACCCACCCACCCACACCCACCATTGAACAATAAGAGACTGAAAAGAGATGTGATCTGGATTCAGTTAAAAGTCACAACCAAAGTGACTCTCAAATCAGTTATATATATGAACTACAGCAGAAGCAAGCCTGGAACAGATCCGCCCCCATCAACACTCAACAGGATTTCAGACATAGCTGACACCTTGACTACAGCATTATGAGAAGCTAAAGCAGGATATTGTTGAACCATGGCTAGATCCCCTTGCCCTCTTATGGTAATAAGAGACCGTTATTTCAAGTTACCATGTTTTAAGGTATTTATTAAAGACTTATTTGTGTAAGATCTCTAAAGTCAAATATATGATTCAAGTACATTCTTGTGGAATCTTTTCATATTAAAATTCTCTATTAAAAAAATAAAACAATCTTTCAAGATAGACTGACTTCCAGAAAACACTGATGAAGAAATGATATATGACTATAAAACTGATTTTTATCAGCTGAGTGAAGAAAACTTCCACAATGAAGTTTAAAATGAAATGCCACCAAAATTGTCCATTTTTTCTTTCCTAAAAGCCATAGACAATCATGATCATTGCGAAGGAGACCAATACTAATCACAGTATTCAGTAAATGCTTTACGACACAGACAAGCTGTGACTTTAGAGTGCTCACAACACATGTGACCTGACAAAAAATTTGAAGACATAACTTGTAAAAACATCTTTAAAACTTAATTTTATGTCTAAAATTTTAAAATGAGTGTGTGTGTGTGTGTGTATAGAATGAAAATAATTTCTAAATGCATTCCATTTTATTTAAACTGTTTTTTCTTCTTTTTGTTTTCTTTGACAGAGTCTGGCTATATATCAATTTGGCCTTCAACCTCCTGACTCTCCTCTCACAGCCCCACATGGCTGATTTATAGGTTGATTCCACCACATCTAGCATTCTTCAAACAGTCCTAGACAATTTTAAACAGTAGGGATAATATTGAAAAACATAATTAGATGAAAAATGTACCTTCTCACAGATGACTAATAAGAAGATATTGATCATTTATAACACTTTATGTAGCAGCCTTGAAAGAAAATGTTTGGTGTTCTTTACACCATTGTTCATTATCAAGTCCCTGAATTTATCATGATCCATTATTAATCCCAAATGTTGATATAACTAACTCAAGCTGTATGATGTGCAGTATTCTAAGACATTTTAGCCCAAAGAGGGGTAGAGTCTGGCATTAAGCCACAAATTATGGACAAACTCATGAAAAAATGTCATGATTTTTATTGGAGGAAAGGACAGGGCGATCAGATGGGAGAAGGAAGGCAGAAAAGAATGAGGGCAGGAGAACAGTGAGGGCTAGCTAAAACTAAGGGCCATTCGAGGAGTCGTGTAGGCCATTCAAGGAGTTGTGTAGAAGTCTAATGCAGCAGAAGCTTCCTAAAATATGGATAGAAATAACTGAAGGTGATGTAAATAGAATTACTAAATAATGGGGAGACATAGCCCCAACTAGAAATTCCTCATCACCAAACAAAGTTTCCAATTCTGGGAATAGCTTATATCTAATGGAGTTACTGGCCGGATGATAAGGCTCTACTGATGAAGATCAAAGCTAGACAACTCAGTGAACAAAGAAGTAGAGTTGGTGCTTACCTTAGAGCCTTCACCTCTATGGGCTAACATTCATGGTACTGGAAGGTACTGTGCAAGCTACCAAAGGAGAAAGGTAAACACCAACTCAACTACAAAATCTTTGATCTACAATAATGTCCTGCCTGTAAGATGCACTAGTGTAATAGTAGAACTAACCAACCAATATCTGATTCTATTTAAGGCCCACTGTATGAGATAGAATCTATCCCTAACACTCCTCAGATGGCCATGAACTTGATACTAGATAGGCCAGGAACCTAGGGTAAAACCAAATACAACTGTTCTGCTAAAGGAACAAAGCAATATAATGACTCCTAAGGACATTCTACTATACTCATAGATAAGGGTCTTGCCAGCTAACATCAGAGAAGATTCCTTTTGTAACAGATAGGAACAAATACTGACAGCCATAACTGGACAAAGAGTGAATATAGAGTAAGAAACCTTGGAACACTCAGTGTTAAATGGGTCTCTAACAATTCCTTCCACTCAGGGAACCCTAAGGAAGATGAAAACACTCTAGGAGTCAGAGGGAATCAGTGCTAAGGAAACAAGGCCTTCTAAAATCAGCATGACTAAATATATATGAACTCAGAGACTGTCAGCATGCACAGGACCTGCATAGGTTTGGGTTTGCTTAGTGTCATCCCAACATTGAAGAGGAAGTGGATACAAGCCCCCATCCTTAACCCAGAAGCTATCACCAATTGATAACTACTCACAAATGAAAGCTTATTCTTCACCAATAGTCTCTTACTAGGTAAACAACCTACTCTAAGACCAGGCCCCAAGCCGAGCAGTACAGGGTCAACAGAAAAGGAACTCATAGAATTTTGAAGGTTCTTTATCTCATAATGCTTTGTCAGGGATTTTTGAATTTTTTTGGATTTGATTTTTGTTCACTTTTCTTTACAGGCCCATTTCGTATCTATTATGGGTTCTGATTTTATGTTTTCTGGGAATTTCTGTGTGTGTGCACCTGTGTCTCTAAGTCTATCTGTGTTTCCTAAGCTTTTCCTTTAGCTCTTTTTCTTTTGGTTAGGTTTGTACTACGCTGGTTTGTTTGATTTTATCTAATTTTATCATTTGTTTTTAGATGCCTGTTTCATCCTATTGAGAGAAAGAAAGAGTGTGGATCTGGGTGGGTGAGGAAGGACGGAGGATCTGGGAGAAGATGGGGATAGGAAAATCATAATCAGAATATATTGATTTTCAGTAAGAGTAAATCATTTTCAGTAAGTTGCTTTTGCAATAAAATGCACAAATTATTATAGCCTAAAACCCAGTTTTACATTTAAGCTACATTAAGCTCTACATTTTACACATTATGCTATGCCACACTGAATTATTCCAAGAATATACAGATACTTTGATTAATAATAAAATCTGACACAATTTCCTCATTTGATACCAAAAACAGAATTTAGTAGCAATTAACTCTTACAATCTGTCTTTTATCAAAGAAAAGGCTAGCGAATAAGGAATCAAGGCCTCTCAATAATAATATTGACTTTGCAAAGCAGTCTCCATCATCACACTGAAATTATAAAAAGAAGTGAAATCCTTAAAGATGGTCTGTCATCACTGTCCCCATGTAAAATGAACTGTAAATTCAAACCAGTACAGTAAGTCAGCAAAAAGGAAACCAAAGACATATATTTATAAAGCAGAGTTACTATGTGAATATCCTATTACTTGAAAAAAATCAAGAAGACAAAGAGACAGAGCAGGAGAACAAATAATATTAGTTGCTCATATAACAAAACATATAAATCATAGCTATGTGTGATGATTGATACAACTTGTATAAATTTACTGTGGAAAAAGTTAGATTTACTAGCCAATAAATCAATTAATAAAATAGATGAGGTTATAAACCTGACTAACTTACACACACAGCAGTGTTCTAGCACTTGTATCTTAGGACTTCCCAGTCTTTTAACAGTGAGAAATAATCCCAATGCTATTTAATCTGCTTGGTGTATCTTGTATGTTACAGCAGCTGAAGCTGACCAACACAGATAGTATCAGAATAAACTTGTCAAGCTACTACTGACTGTATATCCTAATGACCGACAAGAACTAAAGCCTGATTGGTCACTAAAAGAGTGTTTGTAGTAACCTAGGAGAGAGGAATGTGGAAGGCAGAGAGAAAACAACTAATCCACTCATTCAAAATGTGTTTTTAAAAGCCAACATATTTAAATAACTCTCAGTTTGACAATAAAGATATAAAAGAGATGAAGAAGTCTGATATACTCTAAAATACTTGATAAGAAAAGTTAATCCTCAAGCAAATGCAATTCTTTTTTTTTTAAATAGGAGCCATGATCTTTTATTGGGGTGAGGGTTCATCAATCCTTCTTGGCCACCGCCATCCTCATGGCTGCCAACACGTTGATCAGCTCCTCCCGCTTTCTCTTGGCGCGGATGTGCGTGCCCACCCTCTTCTTGATGAACTTGAGTGCGCGCTTGTCCTTGGACACTTTGAGCAACTCCATGGCACAGCACTCCTAGGGCACCAAGCCACAGACCTCCTGGATCATGTCCCGCAAGAACTTGGTGTGCTTGGTGAGGCACCCGCGGCACCGGCTGTGTCTTGGCTTGCTGACGTTCTTCCTCACTTTGTGGCCCTTGTTGAGGACCACGGCCATAGGATAACGCAGGGCTATAGCTGCTGCTCTCCTACGGCGGCCAGGACAGGAAGCGCAAATGCAATTCTAAACTTCTACTAGTATCAGTTTTGTTAGTGGTTCACTGGCCAAGAAGTCATACACATTACAAACTACAAACACAGGAGAAAATATAATTTGACCCCCTTGAGAAAATGAATAGGGGCGCAAATATAAAGACCAATTTTGGTGTTTCTTTGTTTAAACCCTTAAACCTCTATGAAAGGCTTTGCACAACCTATCAAACAACAATGTGCCAGTTGTCCTCACACTCTGTGGGTTTAAAATTATAGTACTTTTGTTTTTTTAAACAGAGTTTTTGCTTCCTTCCAAATGAGACGAAAACATGTTTCCATTTCTGGATTAAAACCACAGGTTATAAACCACATCTGAATAAGATTTTCCCATTTGGAACCTGGAAACTATAGAGGAACAGATTTTCTGTTACAATTCTTAAGCCAAACTCCTTATCAGAGACCCTGTTTCCTGAGGCATCCCTTGCTGCACAGCAAGCCCATTCTGTAACTGCTGTCTCATGTGAAGCTAGACTTAACTAAAAATCAAAGGAGCCCTTGATATGCACAAATGCTTATTATAAGATACCCCAACTGCTTAAAATTTACCATTACATTAGGTTTAGATTCTGAATAGTCTAAGGAACAGTGAACACTCAATTTTTCCTACCAAAAACAGTAGCTTTACTCTGGCACTTCTGGCAGGAAACCCATTCTAAAACATGCTATTTGAGCTTTGTATCTCTACATGAGTTATCAGTTAAATTTTGTACCATTATCTACTTAACTAACTTGAATGTATTACCACCTCAGACAGGAGAGAACCTGTTCATCTATGAAACCACTACTACAGCCACAAAAAACTAACTCTGGCACCTTCCAGTCATGTAGTCAGTACTCACTGTCCCCAGAAGACAAGGGAATCTACAGCTGAAGAGAAAATGAAATACCACATACCATGACTGATGGATTAGTTCTTCAAAAGCATATACTGGGGATGACACTACAGTGCCAGGTGGAAACACTCAGAGACAGCGGTTCTCTTGTTCTTTACTCTTTGCCTTGACAAGTAAAGGAATTTTTCACAAACTTGATTATATCTACTTAAATACTATCTTGTATCCTCTCTCTCTCTCTCTCTCTCTCTCTCTCTCTCTCTCTCTCTCT
>NW_021618523.1:0-2306 GCF_004785775.1 Grammomys surdaster | reverse complement strand
TACTTCTTACCTACAACTAATTTACACGTTTCAGGTCTAAATTTCTTTTAAGTTCAATATTTATAAAGTAATTATTTTAAAATAGTCTATAACTAAAATGTTTATTTTAGTCTATGTCCAAATTAAATAACTCTAAATGTCAACAAGAATAAAGTACTCTGTTAAGCTATGATGCTATAGATAATGCTGATAAAATTATCCATGGCTTAAGGTCAGTATTTCCATTTTGGTCAACCTTCAGGAATGGCATAAATACATTGATCAGGCTAGCCTCTTTTGTCCTGGGAATACTTTTATTCCTGCCCATCATGTTAAAGCTTGTCTCTAACTACATCAACAATTTGGCAACCAAAGTACACAACTTGAAACTAAAAATGGACCCCCAGACAGAGCTATTATTTTAACAGGCTGGCAAGCCAAGAACGTCTATTGTGATGCAGACATAATTATGGAAATAATATTCAGCACATACATGAAGGAAAAGGAAGCAGGGCAAGGATCTTCCCTGTAGGCAGTGTGACAGATACAAGAGTGATAAACGGAGGCCTCCTTACCATGAGACATAGCAAGGACTTCCAAAGAACAATTCAGACTCACTGGGGTACAGTGAGTACAGGGTGACAGGAGATGACAGAGGCCACAAGGGAGCATGGACCTGAGCAGCTGGCTTATGTTTTGAGTGAGATGGGACACCATGGGGTGGGCATTTCTAGCAGAGATGAGCAAGAGTGTAAAAGGAGCAGATAAGGCAAAGTTACCCCATGACTTCTGCTCAGCACATTTGGAATAACAGGAGGTCCATCTCTACAATTAGCAAGAACTAGCAAGTGTAATTCTTTGAAGGGCTAGCAGTCAGCGTTCCAAAATGCAATTTTAGACTTCTTAGGTTTGAGGTGCCTATTTCATAAAGAACAATATACACAACTGACTGAATTTCTACACACTAACAATGTAAAGTCAGAAAATAAACATTTTAAATATTACTGGTATTAAAATACTAGTGGTAGGATGAAAAGAAGAAATGAGGATAACTCTGAGCAAAAGTGTGAACGCTCTGCATAACTGAAACTTAAAACAAATGCTAAGAGGAATGTAAAGGTCTAAACGTAGAGATGGACTCTATCCATGCATCAGAGACTGGATAACAAGGCATTATATCACTCTAAATTGATTTGTACACTTAATGCAACCAAAAATCTTACTGGGATTTTAGGAGGAATGGACAAGATGTTTGTAAAATTCAAATGGAATTGCAAAACTGATTGTGTCTAGGTAATAATCTCTTGGCTATGTCACCACAAGATTATTCAGCAAACTTTGACAATAAATTTCTGCTCCTTCAGATATCCTTGAACAAGCCACCGACTAAATGTATGCAGTAACTTAATGCAAACAGACCCAAAGTGGAAATAGTCCCATTGACCATCAACGAATAAACAACTTGTACTATATTACACAGTAAAGTATTAGTTCACAATTAAAGAAGGATGTCTTTCCCCGTTATTATTAAGCAGGAACTTCAACTTGAAAATTGCAATCTATAAAACAAAACTATATAAACGTGGACATCACTAGTCAGTATCTAAGAAATCAAAGTTTCCACTGGAGTTGCATTGCATATATACGTCAATTTGTGAAGAATGAACATCTTAACAGTATCATGTCTTCCTATCCGTGAATGTAAGAAATCACTTCATCTATTTAGTTCTTTGCTTTTATCAGGACTTTAATAGTTTTCTGCATGTGAGTTTTGTACATGAAAGCTTATTAGATTCTTATATGAACATTTAATTTTCGAGGTGTGCATGTAAATGTTCCAATTGCTACCAAAAATAATTTTTCTCCATAAGACTACATCTGATCTTGTTTCCCCTCTCCCAGATTCTGCAGTCCTCTCTACCTCCCCATCCATTACCTCCATGACTTATTTCTCACCTTAGAAAACAGATTCTACAGGTTTTAAAAAAAGAATACCATTTTAACAAAAGAATTTGAAAGAAGAAACTGCATAGTTTGAAAATTCTGTTCCTTTTGGTTAATACTGACAAATGTGGCATACCTATATGAGACAACTGTAGTTCAGAGAGCCCTCCATGTACCTGAAACAACACAGGTTGTCATTTCCCTTGGTTGCCCACCAAAACTAGATGATACAATCCTACGGCTGATAACACAACATAACTTGAATGTAAGATACAAAGAAACTAAACAAGATCAGCATTCAGTACTTCTTCCTTCTGGCCAGCTTTCATAATGTTGCCAGATGTTACATAGGCTGGTGGTAGAGAAGGGGCACTAATGGTCAT
>NW_021618522.1:0-1000 GCF_004785775.1 Grammomys surdaster | reverse complement strand
GCGATTGGCCTGCCACCTGGCCTCTGATCCCAACTTTAACCAATTTATGGGGTACTGGCCAAAGTCAAAATCCACAACAAAGCTCTAAGGTGCTGACATGGAAAGATAAAGAAGGAAACACAGGGAATATACAACCTATGTCATCCTGGGCCTTCCCATTAACCTCTGGGGCAGAGATCTGTTATTTCAGTTGGGATTGATTAGGTGCAGCCCTAATGATGTAATCACGGCTCAAATGATAAACTCTGGATTTTTCACAGGGAAAGGATTAGGAAAAAGTGAAGATGGGATTACTCATCTTATTGAGGTCCATGGTAACTCTGGAAGAAGAGGCTTGGGGTATTTTTGATGGGAGCTATTGATTCAGCTACACCCCTAGGACATTGTGCTGATCCCATTACTTTGAAGGGGGACTGACACATCTGGGTGATTTGTGGTCCCTAACCACTGAAAAATTACAAGCTGCTCAGATGCTAGTGAAAAATCAATTTGAAAAAATTAAGAATGGGGAATGATACCCTACCAAGGGATCCCCCAGAAATTTTAAATTTTTTAACTTTGGCTTCTGAAGGAAAATCTGCTGAAGATAGATTCTGGCATCCTGATACCAAAAAGAATTTTGCAATAGTCTTCTGGAAAGAGCCATTAACTGGAACCTGGAATGAGCCAGATCCAGTGATAATCTGGGGAAGAGGTTCTGTCTGCATATATTCCGAAATGCCAGATGTCACATGCTGGCAGCCAGAGAGACTGATTAAACAAATAGACAACAATAACAAATCCAGGGAGGAGAAATTCCCTGGGAAGCATATTTTTTTCTTTGCAGGAAACATGAAGATGCTTCACAATTGTCTTCAAACTGAAGCAGATCAACCAGTATACCTGTCTTGGAATGTTCTCAGTGCGGAAAGAGATGTCACCACCTGTACCTTCAGAGTGACTGTATTGGACTCTTGGTTCCCTCATTTATGATTTAGTGGGGTACATTGTTTAGACCCAA
>NW_021618521.1:13973-20281 GCF_004785775.1 Grammomys surdaster | reverse complement strand
TAATCCCAGAATCAGTAAGTAGAGGCAGGAGGATCAGAAGGTCAAGGCCATTCACAGGCTCCCTAGCAAGTTTGAGACCATGCTGAGCGACATAACCTGTCTCCTAAATAATTAAAAACAAACAAGCAAACAAACAATGATGCAGTTATTGTTGTTGCTGTTGTTGTTGTTGCTGTTGTTGTTGTGGTTCCTGTCTTGTCAGTGCTGAACACTGACCCCAGGTCTCACACGTGCTGGGCAAGTGTTCTAGCAGGGAACTGTATTCTCAGATCCATGACCAGATTTCAGCACTTCTGGAGTGAAAGGTGAGAAGGGAACAGACCTCAAACACCCATCCTCATCTGCCTCTACCTCTAGAGAGCTGTGGGACTGAAGGTCTCCCTCCTCTTCTCAGGATTATGGAGACATCTCTGTATTGGACCATGCTTTGGTCTGGCTGTGGAAGATGTAAGGAAGATTTGGGCGTAGTTCACCCCTGCCTCTCCAGGCCTGGAGTAAAATCTGGTTCTTCCCTAAACAATAGAAAACAAAATGCCCATGTGGGCTTCTGGCACCTGCTTAGATGTTTCACTGTTTACCTTTTCCACTATATGGTTACATGCCTGAGGCTATGTCAGGAAATATCTATATTTGACTCACAGCTTCAGTCCCTCATAGTGGAACAGACATGGCAGACTGTGTCACCACATTCTACCTGTGGTAGCAGAAGCAAAAGTGGGCATTTGGGCACAAGACGACGAGTAGGCACAGACAACCAGGGGCAGGAAGAACCTTCAGAGGCCAGGCTCTAGTGTCCCAGTGTCACCACCAATGCCCTGCCTGTTGAAAGTCTCCTCAGCTCTCAAAACAGCACCACGAAGTGAGGATAAACATTCAAGAAGTTCGTGTGGAGTGGGAAAGATGTCTGTGCCAAATGCCCTATGCAGCTGAGACTAGGAAACGCTTCCCTGGGGGACTATGGACCAGGATACCCCTTCAGCTTGTACTCTTTTTAGAGGAGAACCTTTTCTAATGGACTTGGAAGTTTAGATCCCAGAACTTACTTTCAGAGGGACCGTGCCCTCAGGATATCATTCCTATTGTCCCAAAGCAAAGTGCAAGACTTCTAATCTCTGTAAAGATTACAGGCCTTGGGGCTGGAGAGATGGATGGCTCAGTGGTTTAAACACAGACCATTCTTACAGAGGCCTCGAGCTTGAGTTTAATTCTTAGTACCCACATCAGGGAGCTCACAACTGCTGGTGACTGCAGCTCCAGATGTTATGACACCACTCTGACCACACACACAGACTAAAGATTTTAAAAAGACAATTTTGAAAACAGGGTCAGAGTGAGACAAAAACATTTTTTTAAAAATACAGCCTGGGCTGGGATGATGGCTCAGGGGTTTAGAGCACTGGTTGCTCTTTCAGAGGTCCTCAGTTCAATTCCCAGCAACCACAATGTGGCTCACAATCATCTGTAATAAGTTCTTGTGGTTCTTTTGGTGTCTCTGAAGATAGTGACCTTGTATTCACATACATACATAATTAAATATTAAAAAAACAAAACCATACAGCCCCTTTGTCTCCATTTGTCTGCAATTTGAGCTGAATGCACACCTATCCTTGCCCACACACATATTGAAATCATTTTGTCTCACTCTCTGCTTTTAGTTCTCACTATAAGCCTGGCGAAAAGGCAGCAATGATGGTACCACAGCCTGAATATTATACTGACTTGACATTTCCTCTGCTAAGTAAATCTGTCCACTGCTTTTGACAGTTCAGATTGCCTCAAATACCAGCCGAACATAGAAATTCTTTACCAAAATGTAACAAAAATACCTTGCACAATTACCAATGGGAACCTGTCGCCATCAGAAACCTATGAGCAGTGTACTGTTTGTACTTCTATAGGTGTCCTCGCCATTTACACCTTGACAGAACCACTAAATTATACTTAAAACACACTAAACCGTTTCCAAATTTTTCTCCATTACATTCCACAAGCCTATTCCAAAGGCCTAGACCCACCTAGCCTGGTTTACACTGAAAGAACCCCGCTTCACTGGAAGCAAGTTTTGTATTGATACTCTGCATTGTGAACTGACAGAACTAAAGACAGGAAAATCTTATGTTGGTTCATCATTTCAGAGGTCTCAATGTGGGAAAACACTGGGCACAGGAGAGAAGCGTGTTCCCATCCAGGAAGCAGAGGGTAGCTACAGCCAGGGTGAATATAACCTTCAAAGGCCGACTACACATGCTCTGTCTCTGCCAACCAGGTCCCACTGTTCAGTCTCTGCAGTCCTCAAAGTACTGCCACAAGATGGAGACAAGCATTCAAAACATGAGCCTAAGGTGAAAGTCGAGATTCAGGCAATAATAGATGCTAACACCTCTAGCCATGCGATCTTCAGCATTGTCTCTAAGAGACAGTTTCATAATCCAAGACATCAGAACCTTTGCAGAGTCAGCTGATAGTGAAAAAACATGAGGACAAAAAACCAGAACAGAGAACTGGCAGACAGCATGCTGGGAAGCTCTCCATGTCTCTTCCCCTAGACAGCCTGTCACTGGTCCCTGCTGATGCTCTTCCAGAAAAGGCCCTTAGGTGGCCCCTCACCACAACTCTTGGCACGACTGGGTCAGGTCACCATCGCCCTTTTCAAATCTCTGATTCAGATGCTGGGCTCAGTGTCCTTGGCGCCATCTTCCCTTCCTCTGCTTCATCCCAACTGTTCTAAGCATTCTCTTCCAAACACAGTTCTGACTGCATCCCTCTAGTCCAAACCTGCCAGTCCCGCCACTCTCCAGAGCTCACTGCCATGCTCCAGACAAGACGTTCTTCCTTCCTTTCCCAGCATCTACTGAGCTGAACAGAACTGTACCCTTCATGTTTCCCTCTCAGCAGCTTCGGTTTATCTGAGAGCCTCAGTGATGTGAGCGGGGCTTCCCCAGGGCCATGCAGCTGAGCAGTGAGTAGTGCCAGGTCCAAGTCTGAGGCCCTAAGTCTAATGCTGCCACAGCCCAGCAGGTGGAGAGAGGTGCTGCATGGGACAGTTTCCTGCCTTGACACTCAGCAGTGGGAGCGGCATCTGTGAAGCTGTAGGTGTGCTAACATTTAGGACTCCTCACCGTGTAACCTAGCTCTACATTAACTAACTCACCATCTGCTAGAATTAGAAGATGTGTGTAGATACACTACAAAGGGCCAGGGTTTATTTTCCATTTGTTTGGGAACATGTACTTCTGACTTGCTCTTACAGACCAGGCTGGTCTTAAACTTGTGGCAATCCTCCCACTTTTGCCTCGCCAGTGTTAGAATCCCAAGGATGCTCTGCCATACCTGATAATGCTGACACTGAAGTGTTTTATGATGACAGGTTCAGATTGGTTCATGTTTATTCCAGTACTGTATCTTGTTGCCCCTCCCACCAAATAGCTCCTACTTCTACTCTGTCTTTGACGTGTATAAATGTATGTATATATGCATTCATATATATCAAACAGAGGTTCCACAGATGAGTCAGCCTTATTCGGCTTATCACACTATGGTAATTCTACCCATCTTCCTGCAAATGGCATTCAGAAGACAGGGAGATATTTTCCACCCACAGTACAGCTGGTTTTTGGTCACCGCCACGAAGTACAGAGTATACACACACAAAGGCAGACACAGGCCCTGATACCCAGAACCCTCCTGTAAGAACAAAGACAGCGCTAGAACCAGGTTGGGCAGGATTGAGGGCATAGGACACATGGCACAGGGCACAGGACACAGGGCACAAGCAGTTCTGTCATTAGTGCCTTCCAAGGCACACACACACACACACACACACACAGCATTTCCTGAAGCAGTTTCCCTGGATTGTAGTATTTTTGCAGACTGCCAGGGTGGGGTGGCGATGTTAATTGCCTAAGACACAATGCAAGATTATGGAGCAACAGAAATGCTGAGAAGGTCCTGCATTTACTATTGCAGAGGAACACATGGGCTGAGTGAGGAAAGCAGTTATGGAACAGAGGAAGTATTTTCTCCAGGAAAAGTACTTCAAGGGGGAAATGAAGTGGCAAGCGGCTCTGTGTACCATGCACGGATGAAATGCAGACACTAGGTTGAAGGGAAAAGTAATTACAACAGCACTGGGGCCAGTGGTTCACCCCTGAAACAAACAGTCCCCTTTACTATACACCCACCACTCCCTACCCAGGATGGCTCAGTCTTCCCCCCAACCCCCGTCTCCATCATGATCCTTAAGGGGAGGACTGCTGAACAGTGAGTTCCAGCAGATTTCCATCAATCTTGGCCTGAGTTCTCCATGTGACAAATGAGGCCCAGAGCCAGGGCTTTCTCCTACTTAAGCCTTAGACCAGTCCTAGAGGATCAAGTTTGTCAGATTGGCCTGAAAGGAGCTCAAGGATGGTTTGTGCGTTCAGATTCTGCTGTGACTAGATACACAGAGCAGAACTGTGGACCACATCTTTCATAAAATGATAGTAGGAAGGCTGGTCACGGCGACTCACATCTAATCCCAGCACTCAGGAGGATACAGCAGAGACCTGCCATGAGTGTGAGGCTGACTCAGGCTGGGTAGTAAATTACAGGCCAGCAAAACCTTGTTGATGCTGCCTGAGAAGGTGGAGGCTTCAAAGAATGAGCTCAGAGCCTAAGACGGTGCCGATTCATGGACTGTAATCACAGGGCTGCAGGCCCTCGCCAGTTCTCCATTACTAATCATCTGACACACACTCTCCTATGCCCTCCTGATATCTCATTTTCTTCTATATTTTTTCAGGCCTTGTTTTGCTATGTGTGAGGGGCACGCGCGTGTAGTCGTCTCGCCGGCGAAACCATACACACACACACACACACACCAGAATCCTTCCGTAGAAACATGTTTATTTCCATAAACCAAAATGGTGGTAGAAGACGACCCCCAGCCCTGGGAAAAGCCCTTATATACCCTAGAGCGGCGTAATCATCTCTGATTGGCTGTATACTCGTAGCGCGCCAAACGCCGTGGGATGGGCTTAGCTTTGGCGGGCTTTACCATGGCACATGCGCACTTTATTTGTTTACTAGGAAGAATTATGGCTGACAGCGCCACCTAGCGATGGCGGACTTTGCCAGCACCTGCCGCGGCTCCCAACATCTGCCCCTTTTTTGTTTTAAAAAACAGAGGGTGGTAGGGGTCCCTGGGAAGGTTACGTAACTCCCATATTTGGGGGTCTCACGGCGGGTCTGAGTCTCTCAGAGGGTGGTGCTCAAATGTTTGAGGCTTTACAGGGTGCCTATACCAGAAGCCCTAGGGTGCAGCGGCTGAGGAATCTGTCTGCTGGCTATTTCTTTTTAGATTTGTTAAACAGGCACTGGCCAATGTCCCGTGTCTAGGCTGACTGACATTTCTCCACAGCCAGCACCAAAGAATGGTGAGCTCTCTGGCTAGGCTACGAGGGTCGCGCACCCACACCTGGCATTCTCAGAATGTGTGCCCCAGGTAGTGGTCACTCGTAATGCCTGTCACCGGGTAAAATCACCATTCGTGGTGTACCTCTGGCATATGAGATCAGCTTATTCCCGTCGTTGGGATCAATTGGCAGCCGGCCTGGAGACAAAAGGATGGAGTTATCTAACTGGCTGTTCTTGGCCTGTCTAGTGTGGTACCGGTTATGACTCAAACCCATGGTCGATCGAGCGAATTCCATCTTGGGGGAATAAGCGTTCAAGAACCAACAGTTTAAGACCGTCTCCCTTACCCTACCAGGTGCAATGGAAACGAGTCCTCTGGGTGCAAGGGCTAAGGGGAACAGATAGAGATGCAAACACCCATCCCTGTGCAATGGAGTCATCTCCTAGGGGTGCAAGGGCTGTTTGTCTCAAAATTCAGGTACCACAGCTATACAGACAAGGATCAACCAGGCCAAGACTCCTCACTGACCCAGTGTAATGGGCAAATCTTCTGGGGTGCAACGCTGATGGCCTAACATTTAGCACCACCACTCGTGGGGGGGAGACTGCTTATAATTGAGGCAGTGATAACCACACTGCAGGGGAAGCCCCTAGTACTTTGGAAGCGCCTGTGCAAAAATAGCCTTGTCAAGATTTTGTTGAGCTCTGAGTTTGCAACCAACCAAGGATGAATACTAATCCACAACTTAGGGTATACCAAACAGGCCTACTCCCACCCACTTAAAAAAGGGAAGAAAAAGAAAAGAAGAAAGCTGAAGAATTCTAGGAGGACAGTCCTTCAGTCAGGGACAGATCCACGTGCGTCGAGTTGATGTTCACCACAGCTGCTCTCAATTTTCTGAGTGTCTCACTGA
>NW_021618521.1:2341-13873 GCF_004785775.1 Grammomys surdaster | reverse complement strand
CCTTTTAGTTGGGTACTGGCGGAGGTTTGAAGGTTAACAGTCTCTGCCACCGTGGCTGACAATTGGGGGTAGTGCCCACCTGAACAGAAGTTGACATAGTAATCTCAGTGGCAGTGGCGGTAACGGCACTAATTAATATCGTCGTCACTATGGCTGCAGTTATACCAAAATCTCTTTTTTGTCTAAATAATGACAGAGTGGAAGGAGTCTCCACGGGGATGGGAACCCATCGCGTGACTCTGGCAGCCATAGTGCGAGTGAATCTTTAGAATTCCAACACTGGGACATCCAGCAGGTTTTATTGGTACAATTCTTAAAGGTGGAATTTGATAAAATAAACAAAAATACTAGGAACCTGTATCCCTTGGATCCATACAAGGGCTATCAACAGAGCCTGGAGGGTCTGTCTGGGTGTCACCTTCCAGTATCGCGAGTCGCCATGTCAGCCGTTCTGGTAGCCAAAATGGATTGTCTTCTTCCTGTGGAAACACACAGACCGCTCCCCTGGCTCTTAATAAAACAATATCTGGGCCCTTCCATTGTCCTGTCAAAATATCCTTCCATTTCACCATCTCTTTCGGCTTCTCAGACTCTAAACAGTGACGGTCAGCAGCTGAGTGGCCCTGACTGTCCAGGTTTAAAATATTGAGGGTAAAAAGTGCTATAGAAACGATGACTCATGGCACTGAGGGTAGAGTCTCCTCGACTCCCCCTTTTTGTTTTATTAGATAAGACTTAAGAGTGCGATGAGCCCGTTCTATGATGCCTTGTCCTTGAGGGTTATAAGGGAGACCCGTCAGATGGGTCACCTCCATTTGGCGACAAAACTGTCTAAACTTTTGAGAAGTGTACGATGGCCCATTGTCTGTCTTAAGAATTCTAGGCTTCCCCCAGGCACTCCATGCCTCAAGGCAGTGTTGAATAACATGTGCTGCCTTTTCTCCGGTCAACGGAGAAGCAAATATAATTCCAGAATAAGTGTCAATGGAAACATGTAAATATCGTAATTTGCCAAAGGTTGGGATGTGAGTAACATCCATTTGCCAAATCTGTAGTGGCCGAATTCCTCGTGGATTAATTCCTACATGAGGCACTGGTAAAAATTGACAGCAATTCTGACATTGAGTAACTATATCTCTAGCTTCCTTTCTAGTTATCTCAAACCGACGACGTAACGTCTCTGCTGTCACATGAAAGTTTTTATGAAAATCCTTGGCCAAATCTAATTTGGAAGATAAGGCGATAGCAACCAATTTTGTGGCTCGATCCGCTAGGTCATTCCCATGAGACATTGGGCCTGGTAGACCTGAGTGAGCCCTGATATGTGTAATAAAAACCGGGAATCTCCTATTAACTAAGGCGAATCGAATCTTTTGAAAAACTTTTATGAGTCTACTAGATGGTCTAATTAGCCCAGCCACTTCTAAGGCTTTAACTGCATTTGCTACATAAAAGGAATCTGAAACAATATTTAAAGGGCCTGGAAAGGTTTCAAGAACCTCCAGAACTACCAAACATTCCACAACTTGAGGTGAGGTCTCATGATATTGTTTGGCAGTGACCTTATTATCAATTACATAAGCACCCACACCTGTCTTTGACCCATCTGTGTAAACTACCACTCCATCCGGGAGCGGCTTTTGAGATAAAACCTGTGGAAATACAATAGCTTGAGTTAAGGCAAACTGTAAAATGGGATGTTTAGGGTAGTGATTATCTATTTGACCATTAAAGGAGGTGACCAACACGGCCCAAACATCAGAGGTAGCAGTTAATATTTGAACTTGATGTGCAGTATAAGGCACTATTAAAACTTTAGGCTCCCTTCCAAAATGAGTGACAGCTGCTTTTAATCCCCGTAAGGCAAGCTGAGCAACCGCATCTGGATACCATTCAATAATCTTTGCAGGAGATGCATTAGGATGAATCCATAATAAGGGCCCATCCTGCCATAATACGGCAGTTGGTAAATGTCTGGTTTTAAAGACACACAGATTAAAAGTTTTGGTCTCATCAATGCGTTTTAGCTGAGCTTCCTGCAAGGCATCCTCCACCAATCGCAGGGCATGGTTTGTAGCCGGTGTTAACGCTCTTGGTGAGGAAATATGGGAATCTCCTTCCAGAATGTCAAACAAAGGTTTTAATTCAGCAGAGGGAATTTTCAAAAATGGTCTTAACCAATTTATATCACCTAATAACTTTTGAAAATCATTTAAGGTATGTAAATGATCTCTGCGAATTTCTAATTTTTGAGGAACTATTTTCTCAGGGTAAATAACTGTCCCTAAAAAGGAACCAATTTCTGAAAGTTGAACCTTCTCTGTGGCAATATGCAGACCCCACTGTCTTAATGTAGCAATTAATAAAGGATATGAGTTCTGCAAAATGGTCAACTCTTTATGGCATATTAAAATATCATCCATAAAATGAATCAAGAGTAGAGAAGGAAATTGTTTCTTAACAGGTTCAAGGGCCATTTGTACATACAGCTGACACATAGTAGGACTATTGGCCATGCCTTGAGGCAAAACTGTCCACTGATATCTTTTATCTGGCTCAAGGTGATTAACAGCAGGAAAGGTGAACTCGAATCTTTGCCTATCTTGCGGGTGTAGGGGAATGGAGAAAAAGCAATCCCTAATGTCTATAATTATTATCCTCCACTGCTTAGGTAAAGCAGAGAGCAGAGGCAGGCCTCGTTGCACTGAGCCAAACAGCTGTATCTGTTTATTAATGGCCCTTAGATCATGGAGAAGTCTCCATTTTCCTGATTTCTTTTTTATAACAAAGATAGGGGTATTCCGAGGAGAAGTAGAAGGTTCTAAATGACCAAGCTGTGTCTGTTCCTCAATCAGCCTTGTAGCAGCTTCCAATTTCTCAGAGGATAGGGGCCACTGAGGAACCCACACGGCTTCCTCTGTAAGCCAGGGTATGGGCAAGGAGCCCTCAGTGGCAACTAGGGAAAACCCAGACCTTGTCTTCCTGTATTACTTTCTTGTGAAATTGGGTTTAACCTTCTTTGTTCCTTTCTGCCAAGGCCTTTTCCTTCCTTATATCCCATTCTTTTCATAATATTAATAGCTTGTTGAGCGTACTCATTAGTTAGTGTCAGTCCCAGGTCTTGTAAAATGTCTCTTCCCCAGAGGTTAACGGGGAGAGGAAGCACATAAGGTATAAAGCTTCCTGTCTGACCCTCTGGCGTCTTCCAAGTCAAGGAGCGTGAACTGACGGTGGGGTTGGCCTCATATCCCAACCCTTGTAAGGAATGGGATGACTGTGTAACAGGCCACGTTTTTGGCCACCAGTTAGAGGAAATAATACTTTTATCAGCTCCTGTGTCTAAAATTCCTGTAAAGCTCTTCCCTTCTATTGTTAATTGTAAAGTGGGTCTGGTTTTGAGATCCACTACTAAATGAGCAAAGTCAGTTCCTGAAGAACCGAACCTATTGGCACCTCTTGGCGCCCCGGTGGATGGAAAACAATTATGTAAACTTGGAAGAATAACCAATTGAGCAATCCTATCTCCAGGGGAGATAGAAAATATGCCTTGTGGGCAAGAACAGAGAACTTGAAGTTCTCCTGTATAATCTTGGTCTATGACACCAGGATGAACCACAAGCCCCTTCAGGGTAAGAGAGGAGCGGCCTATAATGAGGCCAACGCTTCCCTCAGGCAGGGGACCTTTAAAATCAACCGGGATAGGTTGCACACCCTCATGTGGCATTAATAAGAATTGGGAGATAGAGCAGAGGTCCAACCCTGCGGACCCTCTAGTAGCTCTGCAGTTAGAGATCTCCCCCGGTTGTAGGCTTGTGTCCCATATTTTTTGGGGCCCTGAGACATTGGGCCCGGATATTCGTTTTTTGAAATATTTTCATCTCTTTCTATAGGGGAGGGATCATGTTGAATAATCCTTCCCTGAATGTCCTTAACCGAGCGACATTCATTGGCCCAATGATATCCCTTCCTGCATTTAGTACATAACCCAGGGGTTTTCTTTTGTATAGGAGTACGACATTCTCATTTCAAATGACCCTGTTTACCACAATTATAACATACTTTACGGCCGCCAGGACCTGAGCGGCTCTGGCCCTGCAGGATAGCTGCTGCCAGGCCGGCGTTAGTCAGTGGGCCTCCAAGACCTCGGCAGACCTTTATCCAATCTGTCAGCCCTTTGTTTCTCCTAGGGGCAATAGCTGCCTTACATTCTGGTGAGGCATTTTCATATACTAATTGCTCGATCAATGGCTTGACTTGCTCTGGGTCTCCGAAAATTTTGCCTGCTGCTTCTGTCATTCTAGCAACAAATTCTGAGAAGGACTCCTGGGGGGCTTGTAATATTTTTGTTAAATTTCCTCCAGCCTCGCCCCTTTTCGAGAGGGCCTTCCATGCCTTAATTGGGGCGGCGGCGGAAATCTGGCCATATGCTCCCCAATCATAGTTAGTCTGGTCAGCAACATACTGTCCTTGCCCTGTTAATAATTCGAAAGTCCACTGTCTCTGGTTGCCCTCTGCATTAGCGTTGGCCTTTGCCTGTGCTTGAGAAGCGTCGTGCCACAAGGCCTTCCATTCCATATACTGTCCCATATTAGGGAGGGCAGCTTTTACTGTGTTCTGCCAATCATTCGGAGTCATTGCCATAGTGGCAAATCTCTCAAGCTGCATAATTGTAAAATTAGCATCAACTCCATATTTGTTAACCGATTCAGCAAATTCTTTGATAGAAGCATACTCTACAGGCGCGTGGACACGGCCTCCTCCCGCGTCCTCAAACACTGGAAAAGCTTGTAACATTTTTCTTTTGTCTTCCTCTGAAAGGAAGGAGCTTGAGCCGCGTCCGTCCACATGAGGCGGAAGTGCGCCGGGAACATTAGGTTGGGAGGGCGCTACAGGCTGAGAGGCCGTCCGGCTTCTATCTCTCGTTTTCCTCTGCTTTAGATTTTGTGGCGGTAACTGTTTACCTATTTCTTCATCTGAGTCCTCTGAGGAAGTTATCCCCTCCGACTCAGAGGCATCACACCCCAGCACTTCCTTTACCGGATAAAGAGATCTCTTTCTGAGGCTTCCTATTCTCCCGTCTCTCCCAAGAGCGTTCTTTCTCTCATCTCTCACTTCCTTGGACTGTGTGTCTTTGGAAGGGCCTTTTTCCTTAAATATACTTTTTCTTCCTTTTTCTTTCTGAATTCCTAAGCGCTTCTGTCCTGTCTCTGTCTCTGACATGCTGATTTGTACTATTCTCCGAACCCTCACGAAAACCAGGAGTAAAAAAAGTGATGCTGCTAGCACCATGGCGAAAGTCTCTAACGTTCCTGCCAACTGGGGAGGGAAGTGAATCAAATCAAATCGAAACATATCTTTCAGAGAACGTTACCCCGTCCTACGGTTCTGGATTCTCGATGACGAGCGGCGGGTCTTCTAAAAACGTGCCGGCGATGGAAAATTCTCCCGGGTTTCGGCACCAAATGTGAGCGGCGCGCACGTGTAGTCGTCTCGCCGGCGAAACCATACACACACACACACACACCAGAATCCTTCCGTAGAAACACGTTTATTTCCATAAACCAAAATGGTGGTAGAATACGACCCCCAGCCCTGGGAAATGCCCTTATATACCCTAGAGCGGCGTAATCATCTCTGATTGGCTGTATACTCGTAGCGCGCCAAACGCCGTGGGATGGGCTTAGCTTTGGCGGGCTTTACCATGGCACATGCGCACTTTATTTGTTTACTAGGAAGAATTATGGCTGACAGCGCCACCTAGCGATGGCGGACTTTGCCAGCACCTGCCGCGGCTCCCAACAGCTATGTAGTTCTGTCTTGGCTCAGACTCCTGTTTTAGCTTCCCAAATACTAGAATTTCGGGTATGAGCTTAGTTGTGGTGTTTTTTAACTTTACTTTCACACTAAGCAATGTAAAGACAGTAAAGATTCTGTAAAACTAACTGTGACTATGACAGTAGAAATGGCAGCGGCTGTGGATCTAAAAGGCCCCTGTGTGTACCATACAGGGAGACCCTATACAAACAAAGGCTGTAACACACACACACACACACACACACACACACACACACAGGCAGTATGCCTATCTAGATACTCTGGAGTTACTTGCAAGACCCCCTTCATATCTATGTACTTTCATGATCTGACCAGCAGAAGGCCCCTGGGACAAGAACCACAGTCTCCTCAAACCCCAGTGCCTGACATTCCCAGCCTTGAGTGAAGGTTACATGTAGCTGTTGTCCCTCTTACCTCTGGGTGATGCTGTGAGAAGGCCCCTTGGTGCAGAGGCACCTCACCCTCCCTGAGTTCAGGACCCCATCTCCAATACACTCTAGACCTTTAGACAACCATCTACCCAGCCTCAGCTCAGCACTGTTGGGGCCATTGAGCTGAAAGAGGCAAAAGATTGTTTTTCCTACTTTGAAGGAATTTATAATTGAGATCAAAGTAGTCAGTGGGAAGGATGGAGGTGGGGATCCCAAACTTGTCCAAGCACCTGATATGGAGCTGAGATGTACGACCTCAGGAAATGGTGATCACTTCCACGGGAGACCTAGCACACAGTATGTCCACTGGTCTCTGGAACCCAACACTGCCTCTCCCTGCAGGTACAGCCCAAGACAGCCAGCCCCTTCACTGACCACCCTTCTGCATGCTGCCCTATTCTGCAATCTATTCATTCAGATAGGCACCTCACAAAAGGCCTGGAACAGGTGTGGGGATCAGGTGACTGAAAACTGAACCGAGATGGTGGCTATAGCCAGCTGTGGGAATGGGCACAGAGGCCAGAGCCCGAGAATTCATTGTCATGTAATGCTATGTGCCTGGTATGTGCCTGAGAGAAATGTCAGGCCCAGAAGACAGCAACAGGCTTTATGGGGAAGGAACCTAGGGTACAGTCCTGGCTTTGTCCAGTACACAGATGAGTTTTAATTCCTTCTCTACCTACAAAGGACAGAAGGACAGACCTCTGATGGGCTCAAAATACTCCTCAGAGTTGAGCCTTAATGAGCCCATCCCCTCTCCTTTGCTGCACCTTGATGCCATTTGCACCAGGGATAAGCCACAGCAGGCTGCAGGACTACCACTACAGCTCCAACAGAAGGAGTAGAACTCTCAGGGGAGGGAGGGGTCAGCTTGGATTGAGGGAAGCCAAAGTGGCCCTTCTCTAGACAGGTTTGTTGTTGTTTGTTTGTTTGTTTGTTTGTTTGTTTCCAGACACGTTCTTATTGTGTAGCCTTGGGTAACCTAGAACTCTGTGTAGATAAGGCTAGCCTAGAACTCCTTCTCGGCAGGTTCCCATCAGCTCTGCAGCACCTGGCAGGCAGACTGAGCAAACAGGGGCAGAGGAAGGAAGGCTGGCAACAGTGAGACAGGCAGCAGTTTCTTGCCTGGACAGGTTTCCTTCCTAAGTGTGCGTGTCCAAGCCCACAGCAGACAGTGATAGGAGGAGGGAGCAGGCCAGGGGGCCGGAGACTGCCCGTGACTGACCCAATTCTCACTATTGACAAATGTTCCCCACTGCATTTTTCTGCCTTTCAGCCCCTCCCACATGAGGACAGACAGATGATGACTGCTAAGTGCCCTGTCCTCTGGCAGTCCCTCTCTGACTTCTATTCACTCTCCCTAAGGTGGCAGCACACAGACAAGCCTGGCTCTTAGCACTCAGAAGACAGAACTCAGAACAAGCCACTAAAACTCACTGTTTAAGAGGCTTGCAGCTAGGGTATAAAATGACACAAAGTTAATGCTTTTCACTATAAAAAGACTCTTGTTACCAATGGCAACCATGTTAGAAAGATCAGTAGTCTGGGTATAGCTCAAGTGTATATGCAAGGCTCAGCACACATACAGCACACAGACATACAACACACACACACACACACACACACACACACGCACACACACACTATAGGGACACACACACATCAAGAAAAGATTCCCTATATCTCATTCCCAGCACTAAGTTCCAGATTTCTAGACCAATGACCTCTGAGGATCCAGCTCCCCATCTCAGTTTTTCTATTATCCCTCTCACACACACCTTCCTCCACAACTTCCCTGCAACTTTCTGTCTTTCCTATTCACACATTACCTGGAAGGAAATGGACTTTCTTCTCTCTGCCTAACAAATCCTGTCCACTACTAAAGTGAGGCCTAATGGCCATTTTGCTTATAAGCACAGCATGAAATGAAACATCTACAAAGTTGGTGCCTGGGGACATCAGACAAAGAGGGGAAAATAAGAGACACAGGAGGAGCCTGAGAGCTGAGAGAGAAAGGGGAAACTTGTAGAAAGAAGGTAAAACAGGCAAGGGGAGGCTGGAAAGGACCAAGGAAGCAAAAATAACCGTAAAGAGGAACAGGCAAGAAGCTGAAGATTGGGGACCTACCCAGTGCAGGTCACGCTGGCACTTCAGGAAGCAACACAAAATCCAAAATCTAGAACGTGGAGCTGGCTGCACTGTTGCCCTGCCACTGGGGTGTCAGAAGTGCAGAGAAATCCAGAAGCAGACTCACACCCAACACAGGTGAGACAAGCACTTGGAATCTGGAATTCCATCTTTGAGTTCTCAGCTATGTCAGTGAGAGCCCTGACTGCCAGGGCCAAGTCTGAGCGGGGGCACTGGGAAGCAGCCTTTAGTGAGAAGGGCTCACACCATCATTCAGTGGGACCAAACTCAAGGCACATGTGTTCTGCATGGTCTCATGTCAACTGAACTGTAGGGCAGCCTGGGCAGGCACTCAGGATTTTCTACCCTTGAGGCTCTCCTAGTCTAGGGGGGAAGACAGTCCACTGAGTCAATTCTCAGAACACTGCAGAGGCCCCGGGAACAGGGAATTTCCTGGAGGGCTTGGTGTTGCCTCACATCCATAGAATAGCCCCTGCCACACAGGACGAATGAGTCAGTGTTGACCAAGTGGGTCCTCAGTACAACAGAGGAGGTCTTAGTGCCTCTGGTCAGGAAGGTGAGGCTTGAAAGAAGCATGAAGTTCAAGTACAAGTTCTATTGATTAGCCTGTGGACATAGCTACATAGCCTTTTCATCTGGGTCAGATTTATCAGAGGATATTCTTCATAGAAGCAATATTTTGGATCCTGAGAGGAACAGGAGGTAAGAAAGATGCCAAGATCCAGAGAGGAAGAGTGGGTCCTTCATGCCTTTGATTCCACAACCATAGCCTAGAGGACACTGTGCAACTTTCCCTACACATGTACCTGTTCCCCTGAAGCTTCAATAAACATTGGCCATGTGAACCATACAGGGGTTTCCAGCCTTCCCTGCTTCTTACCCTACATTCTCTCCTCAGCCCAGGTAACTCTCAATAACTCTGCTTTCTTTCTTGTATCTGCATTCCTAACCTGTATAGAGGTGACCTCTGAGCCTCTCTGACATTTTCAGTTGCCACCAGATCCCCAACCAGATGCCCCTGTCCCCAAGAGGACATGGATTAAGGAGTCACCTTTCCCCATTCCCATAGGTCCCCCAAGATGGCCTTGGTATGGTCAGCTCCAAAGTTATCACAAACAGATACAGGCCCGATGTGGTCACTAGCAACTGATGAAGAAAACAAAAACATTTGTTGAAAAAGGAAGACTATCCTCTAATCAAGAAAAACCCTGCCAAAACAGATGAGTCGTAGAAGCCCCAGAAAGTTTTTTCAGAAATGTCAAGGGGCCATTTCTGCTGTTTCCTGTCTGCCTTAATAAGACAGCTATGTAGAACCCAACAGTGTCCTTAGAGGCCAATGGCACCTTTCCCGTTCAGATCTGTTTGCTGTGGTCAAAGTAAAATACCACAACAACTTTGAAAAAAAGTACAGTTGGCTGAGAGGTAGTCAACAAGCTATATGAATAAAGTGGGAGACACAGCACCAACTCCATACCATCCTTGTATGGGGGAGTGTAGGAGATGTACACAGCAGGACACTTTTAATTCTCCAGAATAAAAATACAAATGGCTTTCTCAGCCTTCCTAGTTTCTTACTCTACAATTCTGCTTCCCTGGGAAATCCCTAATATTATGGTTTATGTTATTTACAGTCTTAATCTGTCTAGACAGAGAACAACCCCCAAAAGGGTATTCACCTCAAAATATTCACCAACCATCTCAGAAGTGGGCTAACTGCCAAGCTACAATGGGAATGAATCCAGACACAGGAAATGATGTGACCACCATGGACTTACCAATGCTAGGGAAGCAGAACTGGAGTCCAGAACCTTAGACTATTCAACCTTCCTGACACCTAGCAGTATTAGAGGTGACCGGTTTTGAAGAAGACAACCAGTTATGGAGCAATCCTGGAATTGAAGCAGCATACCCACTCACTTTGATCAACTATCCTATGGAATCTCAACAAGCCACTTCAAGACACTGCACTCCTGCCATGAGAATCAAAGGACTCTGTAACCTCCCAACTCCCAGGAGGCCTTCCTCATGGAACAGCTGCCCAAGAGATGCAGTGCCAGTTCATCCTGAAGCTCACCCACATGATGACAGCCCAGCACCAAAGAATGCAGGTCAGAAGAGTGTTAAACACACCTGCTGTGAACAGGGCCTCTGGTGGGCTCCTGGCACTCCCCTGCACAACTTCCCCACACAGCCTTCCCCTATGCTGAGTCATAAATCTGTGAGAATTACATCTGACCAAACCTATTTTGGATATGTTTGGATATTTGAATTAAAAACAAAAAACAAAACAAAAAAAAAACAAAATGTCCCCTCACAAAAGACATCTTCGGGCTGTTGGCCAATGTGAATTGCTGCACAGAGCTACAGGATAAACTAAAGTCTAGAGTCCAAGTGCACCAAGACTGTGAACCTGAAATCTATTCTAGGAAGAATAGCTTCATCAAGACTGTGTGATACGGAGGTTGACATGATGAAAAGTAGTGCTATCCAAAGAATATTAGACCAGCTTCCCACAACCATGTTAAATCCTGAGATATTCGTCTGGAGGATTTCACAAGATTGAACAACATTCTTCATCCAATCAGATGACTGTGACTAAACTTAGCAGTATGTACCTCCCATCATTCTTTGACATCCTGCATCCTCCAACTCAGAACTTAAAAATAAATTAACAAAATATGGTTTTGCTGCTTGTATAATTTTTGAGCAAAAGTCACTGAACATTATTTATAAAAGAAATAACTTCATTTGTGGGGAAGGCTTCAGTTAAACGTGATCCTAGAAAAAAATGCCTCACATATGTCTTGCTTCCAAAAGGATCAGTCCCATATGGTATGCTAGAAAGTGAAGCAAACACTGGTTTTGATGACTAGGTTTTGATGACTGGTTTTGATTGGCTAGGTAAAGAAACCAGGCCAAGGTGAAAGAAGCATGTTCTCTGCCTTAACTCTCATGGACTATAATACCAATCAGCCTATGTGGAAGGCCTTTTAACCCTGAGCAATACTGACTCCAATCATCCTAAAGATGCAGACATTCACATGAGACAGCCTCCTGAGTCCAGGCCAGCAAATGTGTCTCTAACATTAAGAGAAGTGTCAATGGAGGACCATCTCAG
>NW_021618521.1:270-2331 GCF_004785775.1 Grammomys surdaster | reverse complement strand
TTTTACTCACACAGCTTCCTTAGTTAATGAAGCTGAGTATGTAGGACATGTTACACACTCAGTCAGAGCCCTCCAATGAGTTCCTAGGTGTTGGGACAGGAGCCCAATGGTAGAGTGCTTGTCTACAAAGCATAGGGTCCTGAATTTGGTTCCTGAAAGGGAGTGGAGAGATCACCTGAGTTTTTGTGACTTGATCTCATGTGTGCTTGCTTTTCACTATAGGAAAACCATAACCTAGTGATAACTGCTATTTTATTCTGCATCTCTGCGTGGAAGATAAATAGAACTGATTTAAATTTGACTTCTACCTAGAATGCTACTAAGATACCAAGTCCTCATTCCTGTCAGCTTCCAATTTCTAATTAGTGAAAAAAAACATCCAAACAAGCTGTTTATATACCATTGACTTTGTAAGCACAATTCTCAGGAGCTAATCACTAAGGGTTTTAAATTTTCTTGACTCTGATTTTCTGTTTACAAGTGATGAATAACACTTGCTATTACAGTACTCATGTGTGCATTTGTTTATGTATGTTATGTAAATAGTTCTTTGTCTGCATGTACAGTGTACATCTGCACCCCAGAAGACAGCGTCAGATGGTTGTGAGCTGCCATGTAAGTGCTGGGAATTGAGCTCAGGTCCTTTGGAAGAGCAATGAGTGTCCTTAACCTCTGAGCCATGTCTCTACTCCATACCAGTTTGTTTTAATCTCTTTCTTTTTGGTGCTGGGGTTTGAACCCATGGCCTCATGTGTGCTAGGCAAGTGCTCCATCACTAAGATATCCCCCTAGAAATAATCCGTGTACCAAATTTGGAGTGGACATATGTTTTTATTCCTTGCTATACACCTAGGAGTGGAATTTCTGTGTCACATGGCAACTACATTTTCAAAGAACTAGTCCATAGTTTTACAAAGGTGCTTTCTTGTAATACCATTTATAAAATCATTTTGCATTTCTAATAGCTGTGAATGAGGGAGCCCATCACACCCTCCTCAACACTTTCTCTTTCAGACATCTTCATATGTTTGGTGGGATAACTTAGAAAATTTTGATTTGAATTTTCTTAATGACTATGCAGTCAACTTTCCATGTTCTCACTGCTGTTTGTATATTCCTAAAGAAATATCTCTTTAACTCCTTCCCCTCATCCCTCCATCTCTCTGCTCAAGTGTTCTACTAGAGCTATACTCTCAGTCCTCATTTTCCCATTTTAAAATTTGAGACAGGGTCTCACTAAGTTGGTGCAGTAGTCCTTGAACTCATGACCCTCCTGCCTCAACCTCCCCCAAACCTAGAATTACTGACTTTAACCACTTGCCTGGCATCATTTCTCATTTTTAAACAGAGTTGTATTTTTGGTTGAGTTTAGAGTTATTCATACATTCAAGGCAGATTGTAAAAGACAGAGTTTACAAATTATTTTCCCAATCTGTATTGTCTTTTAAAAAAAACAAACATTTAAAGATTTGATGTGTATGAGTGTTTTGCCAACATGTATCTATGGGCATTTCACAGGTGTGGTAGGTGCCCATGGAGGTCAGAAGAGGAGATCAAACTATAGTTACAAAAGGTTGTAAACTACCACGTTCATGCTGGGAACTTAATTTAGGTCTTCTGTAAGAACAACAAGAGATGTCTGTTGTTGTTTCTGGGGTGATTAAAAGAGTCCCTCTATGTACTGGCCTTGCACTCACAGAGATCAGCCTGTGTCCTGCACACTGGGAATACCATGCCTGTCGTTGCAAGAGCTCTTAACCATGGAGCTATCTCTCTAGCCCTCAGTACTGTCTTTCCATTTGCTTTTTCATTTGATTTTTTTTTAGCCCCATTATGTAGCTTAGGCTATTTCCCAACCTGATATCTTCTTTCCCCTTGCCTTGGCTTCTTGAGTTCTGGGATTAACAGGCATACACTCTGCACCTGGGCCATTTTGCTTTCTTGACAATTGTCTATACGTGTCTTTGAGGGAAACCATAGAAACTGTATAACCTCATTAGGGAGTGAAAAAAAAATTTTTTGCTTATTCATTCATTCATTTATTTATTTATTTGGAAACAA
>NW_021618521.1:0-170 GCF_004785775.1 Grammomys surdaster | reverse complement strand
AAGAGATGTCTGTTGTTGTTTTTGTTGTTGTTTGTGGGGTGATTAAATGAGTCCCTCTATGTACTGGCCTTGCACTCACAGAGATCAGCCTGTGTCCTGCACACTGGGAATACCATGCCTGTTGTTGCAAGAGCTCTTAACCATGGAGCTATCTCTCCAGCCCTCAGTAC
>NW_021618520.1:2368-5431 GCF_004785775.1 Grammomys surdaster | reverse complement strand
TTTGAATCAGCATCCAGTATTTGATATAGTTTCTCTCACAGCCAAGACCCATGATTTCAGGAATCAAGTTTTTGGAAAACCTGTGTGAAGGTCTCAGTCCACAATTCTCAGTGTAACTCAGCTCAAAATGCAGGGGTCTCTTTATTAGCAGGGATTCCATTTCTCTGACTTTGTCTGGATAATGTCCCTGAACACAGGTGGCTGTCCTTACATGACGAATATCCTTTTGCAGAGCTGCTTAAACTCAGCACACAAGTCGCATTCTGGATTCCCTGTGCACATGACGCACATGTATCTGCTGCATTATAAGAAAAGATAGTTGAGGTTCAAGGGCGTGAGATAGGATACTTGAATAATTCTATAAATCTGTGAATTTGATGGCACACACTCCTGTGACACATTTAAATCAGGGAGCATGCATGGTTAGTGTAATGAAGGACACAGTCTATTAGTGAGAAGTACTCTTTGATAATGAGATGGTGTTCTATATTTGGTAAATATAGCTTTTAGATTTGGCCTCAGTATGTAATAAGATTGTTCAGTTTTCCTCAGATGTATATAATAAACCCTGCCATGCTGAAGTATTCCATAGTCTTTTCTTTCATCTGGGTGGGATATTGAGATACATCTATATATGGCAAAGAGAATCAGGAATGAGAATTTATTTTCTTTTTTATTTTATTTTATTTTTTTATTTTTTATTTTTTTTGAGACAGGGTTTTTCTGTGTAGCCCTGGCTGTCCTGGAACTCACTCTGTAGACCAGGCTGGCCTCGAACTCAGAAATCCACCTGCCTCTGCCTCCCAAGTGCTGGGATTAAAGGCATGTTCCACCACCACCCAGCCAAGAATTTATTTTCTAAATAACATTTCACATGATCAAACCATTTTTGAGGACTCTTGTCCCTTCCATTGCTAAAAATACACACTGCATTTGAAAGTGATCACACTTTACATATATGCCTGCTTAAGATTACACATTTAGCAAAATCAACTTCTGTTTACCTTCTGTTAAGGCCTATCGAAATTTCATATCTAGGTTATCACTTGACCTTCTGAAGAATCTCTGTATCTTCAAGCTTTTCTTCGTACTATTTTCCCTCTTAGTGGACATTACTCGATATCCTTGCTTGGACTTTGTGTGACTTCCCTTGGAAGCTCTGTATTTTGACTCTCCTCAATGTAGACTGGACACAGGGTAGAATTAAACTTAGATCACAGCCAGTTTGTCATAAAAGTGGATCTGAAGACAGAGACTTTAATCCCATATGTATTTCCCGTAAGTCTCATAATCTAAGTGCCTTCAATACCTAACTTATTCCTTCAGAATTTCCAAAGGCTTTTATTTTCTTCTCATTTTGGACATTTCATCCCAATCTAAATAAATCCTTCTTTATTAAAACCATTTTCATTTATTTTATAAATGTTAATACCATAAGATACAATAGGTTAAACAAATAAATTCACAATCTTTGTGAGAATATTTCTTTAGGAGTGGGGAATAAGCCATTTATATCCCCTCTTTCTAAGTTCTCAATGGCTGAACATTTCAAAATTATCATAGCTCATCCTAGGATAACAGTGAAATTATTGGTTTTATTTGCAGAAAATTGACAAATTGTTCCTTATGAGACTATAGATATCCTGCAATCAATCACATCAAAAATATTTTACTTAGTATGTCAGGAGACAAATTCATATTACCTAAATAGTTATTCCACTTCCATATTGTACAAATACTGGCCAGCCATGTTCTCTCTCTCTCTCTCTCTCTCTCTCTCTCTCTCTCTCTCTCTCTCTCAGAGGTTTAGCAATATTAAAAAACCCCTTCTGTGATTATTTTAATTCAACAGAGCTGAAGATATGAAAATGTTTGTTGTTTAATTTAGAAGATAAGACATAAGCCCTGAGGTGAATCTTTCAATCATTTTATATTTATTTGTTTTTAAAGAGGCTTTGCTGGATATAATTATTAACATGTTTACGTCTGTATAAAAATTCAAATATGTATCATCATATTTAAAAGGAGAGATATGTTGTTCTAATATGAGTGAGGACAATGTTCATTATGAATAGTATCTACTAGTCTAGGAGTAGTCAACCCTTTAAAAATAATTTAGAACCTTAAGGGATAGAGACCATGTTGTGTACTAGAATTGGGATAGGGTTCAATGAGATACCACTGTGACCAGAATTGTATGATTACATATATAATGTCCTTAAAAATATACAATAATATTTAAATATATATGTTCATGTTACCTATTTTAAAGAAAGACTCAGACTTGTATTATTATTTTATATTACTTTTACCTGAGTGAGTATATTGATTAAATATATTTTTGTCTTTTCATATTAATTTTTAAGTTTATTATGAGTGAAATAAACTTAGGCCAACATATCCAATTTACTTTGCTTGTAATCCACATGCTATTACATACATGATATGAATCACAAACGATGATCTCATGTGTATAGTCTATACATAAGTAATAAAAGGGCAAAATTTAATAAGCCATGAATTTGTGTTTATTGCTTGTCTGGGATTCCTTTTTCAGAATTTTCATTGTCAAGTGAAAACTTCACATAGAAATCTTTAGTAAGCATTTTTTTAGGTTGGGAAGAAAGTAAACCAGGTAAGTCTCAAGCAGAAGAGTACTGAAGGGCATTTTATCTCAGAAGAAAATTAGGTGCAGCAATAGCTGACAGTGAGACCCAGCATAGGGTAGCATAAATGTTCTTTGCTGGTAGCAATCTGTCTGACTCTCGGCAACTTATCCTTTGATTATCTGTAGAGTTCTGTGAATATCATAATCTTGGCTTCCTGCTGTAATATCCTGCAACATGAAATCAACCAGTCCTTGATTTTTTCTAATTTCCCTTGCCCAACAGCCTTTATTGTGGCATTCTATTAAATCCCTTTTTTACATACATAGAGAGATACATTCTCTCTACGATTTGAGATATGTTTATCTAGAGAACCTGTACTAATACAGCAATTGTTTTTCTCCACTTTGCTACTAATGAAGATGTGCTGGCTAATGTGGGGAAAATTTTAGAGCCC
>NW_021618520.1:0-2358 GCF_004785775.1 Grammomys surdaster | reverse complement strand
CCTGAGGAACCTGCCACAAGACAGTATAGTATAGAATATAGTTTATTCAGAATATGGGGAGGGGAGTTAAGAGAGTAGTAGAGGCAAGGAAAGGCAGAGAGAGGCAAAAAGTAGAAAAGTAGAGGCTGGGCATGAGCATGTGGAGAAAGAGGGGGGGGGAAGGGAATGGGAGAGAGTGGGGAATTAATGAACCTAAGGGGACAAGAAAAAGAGAGAGCAAGAGATCAACAGAGAGAGGAAGGGCCAAGCAGCCACTTTTATAGTGTGCCAGATCTACCTGGCTATTGCCAGGTAATTGTAGGAAGGAGCATACCTAGCTGTTGCCAGGCAACTGTGGGGTGCAGTTTAGGCAGAATGCTAAGAAATAGCCAGGGCATCCTTCCACTTGTGGGCCAGATTGATACCTCCACTGCACCTTGAGTAATGGGCTATGTAAGCTATTCACCTTGCTCACAGGAAGAAGAAGGCAAGTGCTGTGAGGAAAGCTCAGGTAAGGTCTGAAGTCAGGTCCTGGTAAATGTAGGATCATTGCTCTCAGAGGGGAGGAGCAGGAGGCTGAATAGCCTGAGCTGGATTGGTGGGTTCTCCCCCAGGGTTGGGTGTGGTAAGATTCCTCTTGGAGGACAGAAACAAATGCTAATGGGGTGCAAACCATTCTTGAGATCTGGAAAAGGTCTGGCCCTGGTCCGGAAGCACACTTTAACCTTGATGCGTGGTAAGACTCACTGGCTAATCAAGGCTTTCAGGCAGACCTGCCAATCAGACAAGGAGGCGGGTTCTTCCGGGTTCCATTTTGCACGTTTGCTGTGCCTGTGCTGGCTTGAATGGTCATCTGTGCCCTGCTCTGAGCTCTGTTTTGGTTGCTGTGTGGAGACCTCAGGGAAGCTCTGAAATTGAGACATGGTGAGCACAGGATCACTGCCCACAGTCGGTAGGGGCAAGCGGCTGAGCAGTGGGAGCTGTGGTGCTGGGTCCTCTCTGGAGCTGCATGGGAAGCATCAGCCAGACATGACCACCTGGTGGTCCCTGGTGATGTTCCTCACGTGCTGGATCAGGCAGTGACCTCTGAGTAACTTCCTTATCATGGTTGATTCTGAATCTGCCCAAAACATTTGGACCAGTTGCTTTCTTGTAGAAACATGGGTGGTTTCTTTGACTCTGCAGCACATGTGTCCAAACCCTTTTGTCTTTTATAGTATACATTAAGACAGGCATAAATCTAATAGATCTGCTTTCATACATTACTTGTTTTTGTTTTGTTTTTGTTAATTTTTTTCTGTTGCAGTTTTTTATATTGCTTTACTTTTTACATTTAGTGTTTATTTTGTGGTAAAGGGACTTTTTCCCCAGTATATTGGGTGTTTTGGATGCTTCTTGTACATTAACAGGCATCTTCTTTGGTTTAGGAAAATTTTCCTTTATGATTTCATTGAAAATATTTTCTAGACCCTATGACTGATATTCTTCTTCTATTCCAATCATCAGTAGTTTTTCCCTTCTCATATGTTGCAGAATTCCTGGTTGTTTAGTGCCAGGAAACTTTTAGAATCCACATTTGTTTTTATTGACTGATATATCCATTTTGTCCTATTCATCTTTAATGTCTGAGACTCTCTCTTCCTTTCTTGTTCCCTGGGTGAACCTTGTCTCTGTAGTTCTCAGTGCACAGGCAATTTCAATGGCCTGCTCTCAGGGACTTAGCAACTGCTTAAGTCATTCCCTGCCTCCATCACCTGCTGCTTTATAAACACGAACCACCAGCTACAGCTGCTCTCCATGTTTGTTCCCTGTCTCTGTTCTCTATACATGCCCCCTCTTTATTCTCTTTCTCTACTCTCATGGCTCTCTCTCTGATCCCTGTCTATCTGCCTGTCTGCAGGTCCTCTTCTGTGACTCTATCCCTTCCCCAGGTTCTCACTCATCTCCCTGCCATCAAACAACCTCTTTTGTGCCATATCTGTTGCATGTTTTAATTTCTCAGGACCTGCTGTGATAGGATAGCTTGGATTTCTTGGTGACTTATTTTCCTGGTTGTTATTTATTATATTCCTATTCTGGTGTCTAGGCTTCTGGGTTTGAGTGATTATGATTTAGATACTGGCTTCTGGATTTGTCTTGTTTGGGTGGGAGTTTTGTTCCTGAGTTACAGTTTGATGTCTGGATCTTCAGAGAGTTGTTGACAGAGTGTTGCCTCTTTTACTGACCTGTTTGGTGGGTACTTTCAAGAGGTAGTGCTTGCTACTGTTGAAAGCTGGGAGAAGGGGCAGGCAGGAAGAAATAATCTTAACAATCCCAAAATGGACATAGTCAGGAAAGAGGATAAACTGCCTCTATTGTATAGTACAGTGCTAGGGGCAA
>NW_021618519.1:0-4049 GCF_004785775.1 Grammomys surdaster | reverse complement strand
TGGAAAAATCAAGCAAAAGAGATATCAAAAAAATTTATGAAAAAGGAGTAATTTGCATTTAAAATTCATTAAAAATATAAAATTGATAAGGAGACCATTTGATTTGTAAAGGAATGTGATTTAAAATATGTTTTCCCTGATAAAATTGAACATTTAATTGGCAAGAAATTCATAAAATTGAAAACACTGTGGAAAAAGCTAGTGAAAAATTCAGAAAAAATAGTGAAAACTTGAAGAAAAATTACAAAGCCAATAATAAACTATAATCAAGAGGAAGACAAATCGAAGAAATTTATCAACAAGGAGAAATTTACATTTACAATTCTTAAAAAATTGAAAATTGATAAGGAGACCATTTGATTTGTACAGTAATGTGATTGCAAACAGTTTCTCCTGATAAAATTGAACATTTACTTGGTAAAAAATTCATAAAATTGAAAACACTGTGGAAAAAGCTAGAAAAAAATTCAGGAAAAATAGTGAAAACTTGAAGAAAAATTAAAAAGCCAATAATAAACTATAATCAAACGGAAGAGAAATCAAAGAAAGTGAAGAACAAGGAAAATTTGCTTTTAAAATTCATAAAAAAAGAAAATTGATAAGCAGAGCATTTCATTTGTAAAGGAATGTGATTTAAAACAGTTTTTCCTGATAAAAGTGAACATTTATTTGGCAAAAAGTTAATAAAATTGAAAACACTGTGAAAAAGCTAGTGAAAAATTAAGGAAAAATAGTGAAAACTTGAAGAAAAATTACAAAGCCAATAATAAACTATAATCAAACGGAAGAGAAATCAAAGAAAGTCATGAACATGGAGAAATTTGTATTGAACATTCGTAAAAATAGAAAATTGATAAGGGTACCATTTGATTTGTAAAGGAATGTAATTTAAAACACTTTTTCCTGACAAAATTGAATATTTACTAGGCAAAAAATTTATAAAATTGAAAACACTGTGGAAAAAGCTAGTGAAAAATTCAGGAAAAATAGTGAAAACTTGAAGAAAAATTAAAAAGCCAATAATACACTATAATCAAACAGAAGAGAAATCAAAGAAAGTGAAGAACAAGGAAAATTTGCTTTTAAAATTCATAAAAAATAGAAAATTGATAAGCAGATCATTTCATTTGTAAAGGCATGTGATTTAAAACAGTTTTTCCTGATAAAATTGAACATTTACTTGGCAAAAATTCAAAAAATTGAAAACATTTTGGAAAAATCAAACAAAAGAAATATCAAGCTGGGGAATTCATGTGGAGGTCAGAGTGAAAGCAGGTGTGAGTGGAAGCAACAGAAGGAGTCCCGGCTGCCAAAGTGTTTGAGTCCATCGGAAAGTTCGGCCTGGAGTTAGCAGTTGCAGGAGGCGTGGTGAACTCTGCTCTATGTAATGTGGATGCTGGACACAGAGCTGTCATCTTTGACCGACTCCGTGGCATACAGGACATTTTGGGAGGGAAGGGACTCACTTTCTCATCCCTTGGGTACAGAAACCAATTATCTTTGACTGCCGCTCTCGACCACGGAATGTCCCGGTCATCACTGGTAGCCAAGACCTACAGAACGTCAACATCACACTGCGCATCCTCTTCCGGCCAGTGGCCAGCCAGCTCCCTCGTATCTACACCAGCATCTGCGACGACTGTGATGAGCGGGTGTTGCTGTCTATCACCACAAAGACCCTCAAGTCCGTGGTGGCTCGGTTTGATGCTGGAGAATTGATTACCCAGCGAGAGCTGGTCTCCAGGCAGGTGAGCGATGACCTCACAGAGTGAGCAGCAACATTTGGGCTCCTCCTGGATGACATGTCCCTGACACATCTGACCTTCGGGAAGGAGATCACAGAGGCAGTAGAAGCCAAGCAGGTGGCTCAGCAGGAAGCAGAGAGATCCAGATTCGTGGTGGAAAAGGCTGAGCAGCAGAAGAAGGCAGCCATCATCTTCTGCTGAGGGTGACTCCAAGGCAGCTGAGCTGATCGCCAACTAGCTGGCCACCGCAGGGGACGGCCTGATCGAGCTGCGGAAGCTGGAAGCTGCCGAGGACATTGCCTACCAGCTCTCCTGCTCTCGGAACATCACCTACCTGCCTGCCGGCCAGTCCCTGCTCCTCCAGCTTCCCCAGTGAGGCCAACAGGGCCGGCCTCCATCATTCGAAATGCTGCATTCCTTCTGCCCCACCCCAGAAATCACTGTGAAATTTAATGATTGGCTTAAAGTGAAGGAAATAAGAAATAAAGGTAAAATCACTTAAAAAAATCAAAGAAATTTATGAAAAAAGGAGAAATTTTCATTTAAAATTCATAAAAAATAGAAAATTAATTAAGGAGACCATTTGATTTGTAAAGGAATGTGATTAAAAACAATTTCTCCTGATAATATTGAACATTTACTTGGCAGAAAAATTCATAAAATTGAAAATACTGTTGAAAAATTAAACAAAAGAGTTATCAAAGAAATTTTTCAAAAAGGTGAAATTTACATTTCTAAATCATAAAAAATGGAAAACTGATAAGGAGACCATTAGATTTGTAAAGCAATGTGATTTAAAACAGTATTTTCCTGATAAAATTAAACATTTATTGGCAAAAAATTCATAAAATTGAAAATACTGTGGAAAAATCAAACAGAAGAGTTATCAAAGAAATTTTTCAAAAAGGAGAAATTTGTATTTCTAAATCATAAAAAATGGAAAAATGATAAGGAGAACTTTGTATTTGTAAAGGAATGCGATTTAAAAAAGTTTTTCCTGACAAAATTCATCATTTACTTTGCAAAAATTTCATAAAATTGAAAACACTGTGGAAAAAGCTAGTGACAAATTCAGGAAAATTAGTGAAAACTTGAAGAAATATTACAGAGTCAATAATAAATTATAATCAAACGGAAGCGAAAGCAAAGAATGTTATGACCAAAGAGAAATTTGCTTTTAAAATTCATAAAAAATATAAAATTGATAAGGAGACCATTGCATTTGTAAAGGAATGTGATTTAAAACAGTTCTTCCAGATAAAATTGAAGACTTACTTGGCCAAAAATAAGTAAAATTGAAAACAAGTTGAAAAATCAAACAAAAGATATATGAAAGAAATTTTTAAAAAAGGAGAAATTTGCATTTATAAATGATAAAAACTGGAAAATTGATAAGGAGAACATTTGATTTGTAAAGGAATGTGATTTATAACAGTATTTCCTGAAAAAATTAAACATTTACTTGGCAAAAAATTCATAAAATTCAAAACCCTGTGGAAAATCAAACAAAAGATATATCAAAGAACTTTATAAAAAAGGAGTAATTTGCACTTAAAATTCATAAAAAATAGAAAGTTGATAAGAAGACCATTTGATTTGTAAAGGATGTGATTTCAAACAATTTTTCCTGCTAATATTGAACATATACTTGGCAAGAAATTCATGAAATTGAAAACACTGAGAAAAAGCTAGTGAAAAATTCAGGATAAATTGTGAAAACTTGAAGAAAATTATAAAGCCAATTATAAAATATAATCAATCGGAAGAGAAATCAAAGAATGTTATGAACAAGGAGAAATTTGCGTTTAAAATTTATAAAAAACAGAAAATATATACGGAGAGCATTTGATTTGTAAAGTAATGTGATTTAAAACAGTTTTCCTGATAAAATTCAACGTTTACTTGGCAAAAAATTCATAAAATTCAAAACAATGTGGAAAATCAAATAAAGGAGATATCAAAGAACTTTATGGAAAAGGAGTAATTTGCATTTAAAATTCATAAAAAATAGAAAATTGATAAGGAGACCATTAGATTTGTAAAGGAATGTGATTTAAAACATTTTTTATGATAAAATTAAACATTTAGATAACAAAAAATTAATAAAATTCAAAACACTGTGGAGAAGTCGAACAATAGAGATATCAAAGAAATTTATGAAAAGGAGAAATTTGTTGAAAATCATAAAAAATAGAAAATTGATAATGAGACCATTTGATTTGTAAAGTAATGTGATTTAAAACAGTTTTTCATGAAAAAATTTAACATTTACATAACAAAAAATTAATAAAATTCAAAACACTG
>NW_021618518.1:2226-3042 GCF_004785775.1 Grammomys surdaster | reverse complement strand
TATAAGGAAGTTGGGGAGGAAAGGGTTTATGGAGCTTACACTTCCATCTTGCTGTTCCTCACCAAAGAAAGTCGGGACTGGAACTAAGCAAGTCAAAAAGCAGAAGCTGACCCAGAGGTCATGGAAGGATGTTATTTACTGGTTTCCTTCCCCTGGCTTGACATCACACTACTTATTAGAGGAACAATGTGTATAGGCGAAGAGATTATGATGTCAACAGATCAAGGTTGCGTAATGCCCAAAATTAACCTATGTGACTCACCTGCCCAGGGAACAGGTAACTTCCTGGAATGCTGAAGTTGTAGTTCTTGGAAAATAACAAAGTCCCATAGAACCCAAGACTACCATCCCAAGGATGATGAGACCCACAGTGGGTCCTCTCAAATTATCACTAATTCATAAAATGCCATACAGCTGAATCTCATGGAGGCATTTCCTCAAATGGAGCTCCTTTCTCTGTGATAACTCCAGCCCGTGTCAAGTTCCACACAAAACCAACCAGTACAATTATATTCATAGTTCTTCTACAACATGGGCACTTTTATACTTTTGCAGAAAATAACTTTGTAAAAAGCCTTTTGTCACATGGATTATATTAATAAGATTTCTCTCCAGTATGTGGTCTTCTACAGTTTTGGAGCCATCTCCCGTGTAAGTAGGCTTTATCACGTTAATTTCATTCTTAAGGGTTATTTGCACTATGTTTTCTTTTATGATATTGTAGAGTACGCTGTTGTGAAAATGCTTTACCACATTGAGTACATGCATGAGGTTTCTCTCCAGTATGTGTTCTCTTATGACATTTGAGAGTACTGG
>NW_021618518.1:0-2216 GCF_004785775.1 Grammomys surdaster | reverse complement strand
AGGCTTTACTACATTGATGACATTCATAAGGTTTCTCTCCAGTATGTATTCTTTTATGAATTTTGAGAGTACTGTGTTTTGAAAAGTTTTTACCACACTGATTACATTCATGTGGTTTCTTCTCGCTGTGACTTCTTACATGTCTGCAATGATAATTGGCACAAGTGAAAGCTTTACCAATTTCATTATCCTGATCAATCATTTAATGAATATGGATTAATTTTACAGTTTGGTTTAATAATGGAGAAGAACCATATCTTAAGGTTTTATCACTTCATATATACATAGTGATCTCCCGAACTCTGGCTTGATGCCTCTTTGAAAACACCTGTGATGACAAGAATATTTAATACATGTCTCACAGGTGTAACATCATTTTTCTCTATGAGATTTCTATACGATATATTTCATGTATCTGAAGGAAAATGCAAAAAGGAGACCTTTGTAACACTGATTGTATTCATAAATTTTCTGTAGTGTGAATCACACCACATTAGCACTGTGAACCAGGAAAAACAGAAAAATTTACACTTTTCTAATACCCATGGGGATATTCTGCAGTGTGACTTTGGGGATGTTCCCAGTAAAGTCAGAAAACCAATAAATGGCAAACTTCTACCATATTCATAAAATCTATCAAAGGCATTATATTACATATCTTCTCACTGTTCTAAAAATAGGGATGTTGCTCCTTTAAATATTCCTATGCTTACATAGGTTTTGTTTTTATTCTGACACTTGATATACACATAAAAAGAAGAAATGAAAGCTTTCCAAGTTGAATCAACACCATTTGAGTTTTTGTTTCATCTCAACATACTGTATGTGGATTGAGGTTTCTCCAAGGCAACATTCTTGACTCTCATAAACTGACCTCTCAGTAAACTTAACAATGTCACTACAAAAATATGAGTATCACTGAATTTAACACGGACTGTTTACTTATTGCATGGCTTTGGATATATGTTTATCACTATTCAATGTGCAATATCTAAATATTATAAGACTGATCAGATTGGTAGTTCCACAGCATAGCTCTAATGGAGTTACAAATCAAATAAAGGCATCTCTTAAGGAATTGTTTCTATGTCTCCTTCCTTAGAGGAATGCCTTGCAAACACAAGTCAGATAACTGACATTAAGGCCCATGGCTTTGTGAGAATATTTTAATCATAGCTATACTTAAAGGACTGATATTTTACATGCTTCCTTTACTTTCCAGTTTCCAGCACATATTAAAATTGCCTCAGAGACATATATGTTTCAGTTTGCACATTAACATTACCTTTTGTATCGTCTACTATTTTGAAATTCTGTTTCCATATGGTGGTCTTCCCAATTGTACCCTAAAACACAGTATGAGAAAATGAGTGATATAGTATTGGAAATTAGGCAAAAGTCAACTTACTGTGGTTTTTCACAGCACTGACTCTGATTTATTTTACTTAATCTTCCATGTTCCCAATTCAAATAACAGAGTGTCATCAATAATCAAGAAATATTTGTCGCCGTATTTAGAAAAACAAAAGAAAATTCACAGTCTTACCTATATCAGTGAGGTTCCAGTAGGTCTCCAGCATCACATCTTTGTAGAGATTCTTCTGGGAAGGATCCAGCATTTCCCACTCGTCTTTAGTGAAGTTGACGTGCAAGTCATCAAAATTCATTGCATCCTAAAATATGTGTACAACACAAAGCATGATACTGACATGTAAATAAGAGTATGCTTCCTAGACAATATAATCATATATTTCTAGTGATACCACCATTTATTTCTTGGACACAGAAGTTATAATCTAATCGCCATGTCATTTTAAAAGGAAATTGTATTATGAGTATTGCATGTGACACTTCTGAACCCACTGAATAGGATATAGCTTTGCAAGAGAAACGCCAATTGAGAGGGAGATGGAGAGGGAAACAGACCAACAGCACTGAGCACACATTAAACAAATTGTATAAACAATTAGTAACTACATAAATGCTGGACAATCTCGGTGGTTTTGCTCATGTCTTTAATCTCAGAGGCACAGGCAGCTGTATGTCCTTGAGCTTGATGCCATCATGGTCTATGCAACAAGTTCCAGGACAGCAAAAGTTACATATTAAGTCACTCATGCCCATGTAAAAATCAACCAAGGAAACAGAAATGATAGAGAGAACTCATAGTTCTTTACTGAAGTTCCTACAAAGAATTAAACATTCAAAGCAGTTCT
>NW_021618517.1:0-2009 GCF_004785775.1 Grammomys surdaster | reverse complement strand
GAGAAGAGGCTCCATGTAGGGCTCTAAAGGTGCTGATCTGGGGAAGGTTTCTGTAGAACCCCATCTTGGATGGCTTTATAAACATTTCTTTCCCTTTTCCAATGCTCTATGACAAGAGTAGCTCCGATGATGACAACCTCCTGTTGTATAAGATGTGAGCATCACTTGGTGCAAGACACAAATTCTGCTGCTTGTAGGTTTGGCTTTATGAGCTACAGTCTTGTGTACTGGCCCAGAATCATAAACTCTGTGGCCTTTGGCAAGAATTTAAGCCCTATTCCCTAGAATCTGGGCTAATTACCCGTAAAACTGGCATGGCAGAATAAAACATTTGCTGCCATGGGTACTCAGAAGATGTGGTGAGATGCTGTTTACTACTTCCCATAGCTGCTTATGTTTCAGACTGATGGACAGGTACTGTGTGAGCTACACACTTTCCATTTCTTTGTATAATGTTCTTTCCTTTTCTTAAACTCTTGGTTATGGACATAAGTGTTACCTTTTTTTTTTTTTTTTTTACTTGTAAGATTCAAGAAAATAAAGATCTGACAGTGTAAGCACTCGGTCACATGTTGTCTGTCACTGGCTTAGAGACAGGAACTTGAGGCAGAGAGTATCTTGTAAGCTGGATATGGTACTTGACGCCTTCAATCCCAGCGCTATGGGGCAGAGGCATGCTGTTCTTTGTGAGTTCAAGGGCCAGCCTGGTGGACATAGCAAGTCCCAGGACATGCAGAAGCTACATGGTGAGATCCTGTCTCAAAAAGAAAAAAGTATCTTTTAAACTTTTTATTTGTTTGTTTTTGTTATAGGGTCTTGTCAAATGTCCTCAGCTAGCCTGGAACTTACTATGTAGACCAGGCTGGTTTTGAACTCATAGATAATCACTGGCTTCTGCCTTTTCCTCCCCAATTCTTGGATTAAAGACATATACCAGCACACCTTCATTTATTTAATTTTTAAAAGAGTTAGTTATTTTTATTTTATGTGTATGAATGTTTTGCCTACATGTATGTATGTGCAATGTGTCCATGCCTGGTGCCCTTGGAGACCAAAAGAAGGTGTATCCCCGGAAACTTGAGTTACATATAGTTGTAAGTCACCACATGGGTGCTGGAAACCAAACTCATGTCTTCTGCCAGAGCAGCCATTGCATTTAATGACTGAACCATCTCTCCAGCCCCAATTAAAAAAAAAACACATTCTTGTCATTTTCTCCTCCTCCTCCTCCTCTTCCTCTTCTTCTTCCTCCTTCTCTTCTTCTTTTTATTTTTATTTTTGTATATGTTGCTGTCTTCAGACACACCAGAAGAGGGCACCATTACAGATGGTTGTGAGCCACCAAGTGGTTGCTAGGAATTGAACTCAGGATGTCTGGAAGAACAGTCAGTGCTCTTAACCACTGAGCTATCTCTCCAGCCCCCATCACTTCCCCTTCTTTTCTTTCTCTCTTCTGGTTTTATTTTATTTTATTTTATTTCATTTTATTTTATTTTATTTTATTTTATTTTATTTTATTTTATTTTATTTTATTTTATTTTATTTTATTTTTTGAGACAGGGTTTCTCTGTGTAGTCCTGGCTGTCCTGGAACTCACTCTGTAGACCAGGCTGGCCTCGAACTCAGAAATCCGCCTGCCTCTGCCTCCCAAGTGCTGGGATTAAAGGGGTGCGACACTACTGCCTGGCTGGTTTTTATTTTATTTACTCTATATGAGCACATACTTTGCTTGTCTATATGTCTGTGTGTCAGAGTGTCAAGTGGGTGCAGAGAACTGAACCCAGGTCCCCTGTAAGAACTAGTGCTCTTACCCACTGAACACATTATCTCCCAGGAGTATCTTGTATCCTCTGTTCTGAACCCTAGAGTTCAAATTGTAATTATGTCCTGCTTCCTTATACTTTGTTTTGAACAAGAAGAAGACACATTTTTAGTAATCAGATATGACATGTTTTTTTACTATGTACATAAATAGGACTCCTCTCTTTTTAACGTTTTCACACTTCAAG
>NW_021618516.1:0-4781 GCF_004785775.1 Grammomys surdaster | reverse complement strand
AACTCTGTGAAGAATTGAGTTGGGATTTTAATGGGGATTGCATTGAATCTGTAGATTGCTTTTGGCAAGATGGCCATTTTTATTATATTAATCCTGCCAATCCATGAGAATGGGAGATCTTTCCATCTTCTGAGATCTTCTTCAATTTCTTTCTTCAGAGACTTGAAGTTCTTGTCATACAGGTCTTTCACTTGCTTGGTTAGATTCACACCAAGGTATTTTATATTATTTGCAACTATTGTGAAGGGTGTCATTTCCCTAATTTCTTTTTCAGTCTGTTTATCTTTCATGTAGAGGAAGGCTACTGATTTGTTTGAGTTGATTTTATAACCAGCCACTTTGCTGAAGTTGTTTATCAGGTTTAGGAGTTCTCTGGTGGAAGTTTTGGGGTCACTTAAGTATACTATCATATCATCTGCAAATAGCGATATTTTGACTTCTTCCTTTCCTATTTGTATCCCTTTGACTTCTTTTTGTTGTCTAATTGCTCTGGCTAGGACTTCCAGTACTATATTGAATAGGTAGGGGGAGAGTGGGCAGCCTTGTCTAGTCCCTGGTCTTAGTGGGATTGCTTCAAGTTTCTCTCCATTTAGCTTGATGTTGGCTACTGGTTTGCTGTAAATTGCTTTTACTATGTTTAGGTAGGGGCCTTGAATTCCTGATCTTTCCAAGACTTTTATCATGAAGGGATGTTGAATTTTGTCAAATGCTTTCTCAGCATCTAGTGAGATAATCATATGGTTTTTTTCTTTAAGTTTGTTTATACAGTGGATTACATTGATGGATTTCCGAATATTGAACCATCCCTGCATTCCTGGGATAAAACCTACTTGATCATGATGGATGATTGTTTTGATGTAGTCTTGGATTCGGTTTGCTAGAATTTTATTGAGTATTTTTGCATCGATGTTCATAAGGGAGATTGGTCTGAAGTTCTCTTTCTTTGTTGGGTCCTTGTGGGGTTTGGGAATGAGTGTAATTGTAGCTTCATAGAACGAATTGGGTAGTGTTCCTTCTGTCTCTATTTTGTGGAATAGTTTGAAGAGAATTGGTATTAGGTCTTCCTTGTAGGTCTGAAAGAATTCAGCACTAAAACCATCTGGTCCTGGGCTTTTTTTAGTGGGGAGACTTTTAATGACTGCTGCTATTTCCTGAGGGGTTATGGGACTATTTAGATGGTTTATCTGCTCCTGGTTTAATTTTGGTACCTGGTATCTGTCTAGGAAATTGTCCATTTCATCCAGGTTTTCCAGTTTTGTTGAGTATAGGCCTTTGTAGTAGGATCTGATGATTTTTTAAATTTCTTCCGTTTCTGTTGTTATGTCTCCCTTTTCAGTTCTGATTTTATTAATTTGGATACTCTCTCTGTGCCCTCTGGTTAATCTGGCTAACGGTTTATCTATCTTGTTGATTTTCTCAAAGAACCAACTCCTGGTTTTATTGATATTTTGTATTGTTCTTTCAGTTTCTATTTGGTTGATTTCAGCCCTGAGTTTGATTATTTCCTGCCTTCTACTCCTCCTGGGTGTATTTGCTTCTTTTTGTTCTAGGGCTTTTAGTTGTGCAGCCAACTTGTTAGTGTGTGCTCTTTCCAGTTTCTTTTTGTAGGCACTTAGAGCTATGAGTTTTCCTCTTAGCACTGCCTTCATGGAGTCCCACAAGTTTTGGTATGATGTGTCCTCATTTTCATTGAAATCTAAAAAGTCTTTAATTTCTTTCTTTATTTCTTCCTTGACCAAGTCATCATTGAGTAGAGAGTTGTTCAGTTTCCATGTGCACATGGGTTTTCCATTGGATTTGTCATTATTAAAGACCAGTCTTATTCCATGGTGATCTGATAAGAGGCAAGGGATTATTTCAATCTTTTTGTATCTGTAGAGGCTTGTTTTGTGACCAATTCTATGGTCTATTTTGGAGAAGGTACCATGAGGTGCTGAGAAAAAGGTATATTCTTTTGTTTTAGGATGAAATGTTCTATAGATGTCTGTTAAGTCCATTCGGTTCATAACTTCTGTTAATGTCAAAGTGTCTCGGTTTAGTTTCTGTTTCCATGATCTGTCCATTGCTGAGAGTGGGGTGTTGAAATCCCCCACTATTATTGTGTGAGGTGTAATGTGTGTTTTGAGCTTTAGTAAAGTTTCTTTTATGTATGTAGGTGCCCTTGCATTTGGGGCATAGATGTTCAGAATTGAGAGTTCACCTTGGTAGCTTTTTCCTTTGATGAGTATGAAGTGTCCTTCCTTATCTTTTTTGATTAATTTTGGATGGAAGTCGATTTTATTTGATATTAGAATGGCTACTCCACCTTGTTTCTTGGGACCATTGGCTTGGAAAATTGTTTTCCACCCTTTTATTCTGAGGTAGTGTCTGTCTTTGTCACTGAGGTGTGTTTCTTGTATGCAGCAAAATTCTGGGTCTTGTTTGTGTATCCAGTCTGCTAGTCTGCGTCTTTTTATTGGGGAATTGAGACCATTGATGTTAAGAGATATTAAGGAAAAATGATTGTGGCTTCCTGTTATTTTTGTTATTAGAGGTAAAGTTATGTTTGTATAGTTATCTTCTTTTGGGGTTGTTGGAAGATTACTTCCTTGCTTTTTCTAGGTTGTAGTTTCCCTCCTTGTGTTGGCGTTTTCCATCCATTATCCTTTGAAGTGCTGGGTTTGTGGGAAGATATTGTGCAAATTTGGTTTTGTCATGGAATATCTTGGTTTCACCATCTATATTGATTGAGAGTTTTGCTGGGTATAGTAATCTGGGCTGGCAATTGTGTTCTCTTAGGGTCTGTATGATGTCCGTCCAGGCTCTTCTGGCTTTTATAGTCTCTGGTGAGAAGTCTGGTGTAATTCTTATAGGTCTGCCTTTATATGTTACTTGACCTTTTTTCCCTTACTGCTTTTAGTATTTTTTCTTTGTTTTGTGCATCTGATGTTTTGATTATTATGTGACGGGAGGTATTTCTTTTCTGGTCTAGTCTATTTGGTGTTCTGTAGGCTTCTTGTATGTTTATGGGCATCTTGTTCTTTAGGTTAGGGAAATTTTCCTCAATGATTTTGTTGAAGATATTTACTGGCCCTTTAAGTTGGGAATCTTCATTCTCATCTATACCTATTATCCTTAGGTTTGGTCTTCTCATTGTGTCCTGGATTTCCTGGATGTTTTGAGTTAGGAGTTTTTTGCTTTTTTCATTTTCTTTGATAACTGTGTCAATATTTTCCACCGTATCTTCTGCATTTGAGATTCTCTCTTCTATCTCTTGTATTCGGTTGGTGATGCTTGCGTCTGTGACTCCTGATCTCTTTCTTAGGTTTTCTATCTCCATGGTTGTCTCGCTTTGAACTTTCTTTATTGTTTCTATTTCCAGTTTCAGATCCTGAATGTTTTTGTTTAATTCCTTCTTTGTGTTTTCTTGCATTTCTTTAAGGGATTTCTGTGATTCCTCTTTAAGGGCTTCTATCTGTTTACTTGTACTCTCCTGTATTTCTTTAAGGGAGTTACTTAATTCCTTCTTATAATCCTCTATCATCATCATGAGAAGTGATTTTAATTCTGAATCCTGCTTTTCAGGTGTGAAGGGGTGTTCAGGGCTTGCTATATTGGGAGAACTGGGCACTGATGATGCCAAGAAACTTTGGTTTCTGTTGCTTATGTTCTTGCGCTTGCCTTTCGCCATCTGGGTAACCCTAGTGGTACCTGCCCTCTCTGTGTAAGGTTGGAATCTGTATTTCTAGTTATCTTGCTTATTGCAGAGCTCCTCGGAGTCCAGAGGTCTCTGTGGTCTTATGCCCCTAATCTCCCGGGTGGAAGAACTCCTGGGACTCAGGCCACCTCTTGGATCTGGTAATCCTTCTGTTCTGAGTGCAGTGGCTCCTCGGCTGCTCTGAGTGCAGTGGGTTCTCGATGACTCAGGATTCAGTTTCAGCTGCTCTGAGTGCAGTGGCTCCTAGATGACTCAGGATTCAGTTTCTCCACAGGACAGGAGCAGACCAACTCTGTGTCAGCTGCTCTGAGTGCAGTGGCTCCAGCTGCTCTGAGTGCAGTGGGTCCCTGATGACTCAGAATTCAGTTTCAGCTGCTCCAGTCCCAGGGACCAGGCAGGGGCTGAAGGGAAGTGGAATTCCGGAGGGGCGGGGTTTGGGTAGCTGCTGTGCCCTGGATGTCCCTGGCTCCCCGATCTATCTCTGGGGTTTAGGGAGTGAGATGGAGTTCTTACCAGCTGCTCTGAGTGCAGTGGCTCCTGGATGACTCAGGATTCAGTTTCTCCACAGGACAGGAGCAGACCGACTCTGTGTCTGCTCCAGTCCCAGGGACCAGGCAGGGGCCGAAGGCATGTCTATACTTCTTAAAACTGGAGTTTCTTCTCCCTTTTCCTGGTCTTCTGATCACTGTCATATTCTACATGGGCATTGCTCTTGTTGTGTCTAAAAACATGCAGTTCATTGAGCATCATTCACCAAATCTGGCCTTTAAACTCTTACTGTGTCATCTTCTGCATAGGTCCCTGAGCACTGATAGAGGGGTGTGATAATGAAAATTTACATAATACTAGGAACTCCAAAGTCTCTCAGTTACTGAGATTGTTGATATGCATATTAAGCTTCTCCATTGAACTCTAAGTGATACACAGATATAATGGAAAAGAAGTATAACTTTAGGAGTCATGTTGTTGCTATTTTTATTTGTAGTAACAATAGGAGCTTGTTTATGATTTTGAGGATTGCTCTTTCTGTCTCTGTTATGTATGGAGGTGAAATATTGATGAAGATTGCATTGAATCTATACAT
>NW_021618515.1:0-2807 GCF_004785775.1 Grammomys surdaster | reverse complement strand
CTGAGTTCCACTGAGACTTGTGGACTGTGACCTTCACACAGGTTTTCAAAAACCTTGATTTCTGAAATCATGGGTCTTGTCTGTGAGAGAAAGGATATCAAATACTGGCTGCTGATTCAAAATACATACAGCCTAGGAACATGTCTAGCTCTCCCGGTGGCTGTCCCATAATTGACTGTGTAAAAGTGTTTTCTAAAGGTCATTCTATTTTGCTATCAGTTCAGCACCTTCAGGGTAACAAGGAATATGGTATTAATGGTAATTAATAATTAATAATTCTGGGGTTTTTTTTTCGAGACAGGGTTTCTCTGTATAGCCTTGGATATCTTGGAACTCACTCTGTAGACCAGGCTGGCCTTGAACGCATATATCTGCCTGCCTCTGCCTCCCAAGTGCTGGTATTAAATGTGTGCGCCACCACTGCCCAGCAACTGTGTCATTTCTATGATATGAAATGATTTCCTTGGTCAGAAGCAATACTGAGTGGAATCCCATTGTGGTGAATGAGGCACATGGACATGATTCAGCATGTCAATGAATCGTGGATTTGGCAAAAGTGACATGTGCATGAAAGTCAAAATCATAAACAGAACACCTATTGATTCCAGGAAGAAGAAAGCTTTGTCCTTTGCCCAAGAGAAATGATTCAATGTTGTCAACCTGCCACCAAATCACTGGCTGGCCAACCCAGGATATAGTTCCATATCTAGAACTCAGAGTTGGTCTCCGCTACTGGTAGATCTGGCACATACCAGCAGATGTGGCCATATCAGGCTTGGTGAGAGGACTCTACTGTTCTACCCATGCATAAACCCCACTGAGTCCATGATGGCCACTATGTTCATGGTCCCATTGGAAAATGACAGATATAGTTGGGGACATGGCTGACTTCCCACCGAATAGATCATTCTAACTACTTAATTACTGAATGTTTGCTCAGCTGAACTTACCTTTGGGTCAGTATTTACATGGGGCATAAATATCTTTACACACTTTGACCATTTTGAGAGATCTATCCACATACTTCTTCCTTTTATGTCTTTCTCAACAATTTTCTAATTGTTTTCTTTCAAGTATGTGATGGTCAAGCCATGCCACTGTTTACAGCTGATGATTCAATGAATAATCACACATTTCAAAACAAATGTATGAACATTAGCGTGGCTATTTCATGAAGCTCTAAACTGTGATGATTTCCCTTTACATTTTTGTGATGATTTCCCTTTCCTTTTTTTTATCATCCCTTTAGGATGATTTCCCTGCTGAAGATCTCTTTTTAAAAGGGGAAATATTTGGATAGAATTGATGGTTGAGCCTTGTTCCAATATTCAAAATCTATATTTCACAATGAGAGCCTGCCAAAGGCTCCAAGCAACATTTCTATCTGACACTGACAATAGTAGAACAGCCTGCACAGCAGCCTGGTTCTGTTAGAGAGCCTTCTCCTGTTTCTGGCCCCCAACAGAACATGAGCAGCTTTCTGGGATACTTGGTATATTGGCTGGTGTAACTTACCCATGTGGGGAGTGTGTTGTCTCCAGGATCACAATAGGCCTACTAACTGTTGTGCTTCTTTCTTTTTGGAAAGAAAGGCCAGGTGCAATTTTGTATCTTTCACCTTGTAATTAATGTCTCTGAATACCCTACAGCAATAGATTCCTAAGCATTGCCGGGCGGTGGTGGCACACGCCTTTAATTCCAGCACTTGGGAGGCAGAGGCAGGCAGATTTCTGAGTTTGAGGCCAGCCTGGTCTACAGAGTGAGTTCCAGGACAGCCAGGGCTATATAGAGAAACCATGTCTCGAAAAAAAAAATTCCTAAGCATTGCACTAAATTAGAAGACTACTTAATTTAGTTGGATTTATTTTCTGTCTTCTGATGCCCAGATGAGTTACCAATGAGTCCAAATTGATTGACACGTCATACTCCCTAGGTCAATTCTACATAATGTCCACTTTAGAATACTAATATCATATTTCATGGCAGACACATATGATCAAGGTCTCTTCTAACTCAGTTATCACACAGAGCTGCAAATATAATATATCCTTGAGATAAAAGAGTAAAAGTATGCTAATGGCAATGCCAAATAAAGCAAACTGCTTCTGGTGATACTAATGGAGACATAGTAACAAAAAGGCATTTGCTAGATCAGTAACTGCATAACATGTACCAAGTGATGTATGTGTTCATCTTCTCAAGTAAGGATGCCACTCAGTTCCCTTGTGACTTTGCTGCCTCCTCTCTTATCTGTTCTTCACACGGCTGACATCTAGGCTAGAAACTGCTCTGCATGCTTCTGATTTGCCATATTAAGATGCTCTTACTCCAGCTTTCAAGCTCTGCTTTCACCTCACTAAGCTCTTCTTGCAAGAAGAAATGTCAGTGTCTTGCTCTGAAGCAGGCTTTGCTGCTGCTTAATGAGAAAACACAATCTCATATTGGGCATTATGGAATTTATCTCCAGCACTGGAGATTTTCTTGCCCTTCTACTAGAGACTCTCCAGATACATGTGTGACCTCTATGGCTCGGCTACAAATGTGTATTTAATATCTTTTTTTTGGGGGGGGTTTCGAGACAGGGTTTCTCTGTATAGCCCTGGTTGTTATGGAACTCACTCTGTAGAGCAGGCTGGCCTCGAACCCAGAAATCTGCCTGCCTCTGCCTCCCAAGTGCTGGGATTATACCTTCCATTTCAGTCACTGGACACAAACCATAATTACAGCTTTCTTGTTGTGGTAAATATTATTTGGGGATTTCTAACCCTAACCCTAACCCTAACCCTAACCCTAACCCTAACCCTAAC
>NW_021618514.1:0-1930 GCF_004785775.1 Grammomys surdaster | reverse complement strand
TTTGTGGCAAAGCGTTTGTCACAGTCAAAGCATTTGTAAGGTTTCTCTCCTGTATGAATTCTCTGATGGATGCTAAGATTGAATTTTTGTGTAAGACATTTTTCACATTCACAACATTTGTGAGGTTTCTTTCCTGAATAAACGCTCTGCTGACTTTGAAGATTGTCTCTCTGGGTAAAGCATTTGTCAGGTTCACTACATTTGTAAGGATTCACTCCACTATTATTTTGTTTCACCAATGGTTTATGTTTAGAGATAAAAATCTTATGAAATTTTGTATTTCTGTTGTGTTCTTTTCTTTCTATGTGGATTCCTTGATTGAGACTAATGACTGAACACACATTTAAACTGTTTGCACATTCTTTATACTTACAAACTTCTTCAGTGTTCTCAGTTTTAGGTCTTCTTAGATTTGGGAATTGAAGAGAAGCATTTTTGTTGTGAGTTTTATGATATGTACTTTGGGTAGATTCATGAATCATATTGCTAAGTTTATTGCATTTAGAAGATTTTTCTTGGATATTCACAGGCTCCTGGACAATGTACAGTGTGTCTTGATCCAAGACCTGCTAATTCTTTCGACATATGTGATGATTTTCCACAAAAAATAGATTGTTGTAATTCTCCAACATCACATCCATGTACAATGCCCTCTGAGCAAAATCGAGACATTCCCATTCCTCCAGTGAGAAGTCCACAGCCACATCCTTAAAGTTTAAGTGACACTGGGGAGTGTTTATCAGAGAAGCACTCATTCTTTTTGTTCTTCTTCTCCTAGTTGCTATAGAATAAAATCAGGTGAGCATGCAATATTTTCAAGCCCTGTTGTAGGCTGTTGAAAACAAGTCTCTTGTCAGGGTATATGGCTTGAGATGGCTGCAAAGATAATAGCTGCTTTCTGGATCCTTTGTTAGAGTCTCCTTGGCCTTTACCATCCAGGGCTGTCAGTGTTGTTTTACAATTATGCAGAATTGGCTGAGTATAAGGAGACCTGGCAGGTGACAGGATGAACTGCTGAATATCCTAGGAGGCCAGCACAGCAAATGCAGCTTAGGGAAGTTTTCAGGTTCCTCTAAAACCAAGCACTAGTCTCCCACCAGGACTTTCTGACCACGAGGATGCAGAGATACTGGAACGCTGGAATGCCCGAGAGGAGTATTAATACGAGGTTTAGAAACTATCTTTTCAAATTTTGGTGAAGAATAGGGCTTCCTTGTGTGCTTGTCTTAAGAGATTTCTGGAGGGTAATTTAAAGAGATGTAAATTAATACCAATAATAAAGGGAGCCTCAAAGAGATGTAGATTAGACTTTGTTCTGTTATTCACTCTTATGGGAAACATTTCAAGAAGTAGAGTAAAATGGGAAACTGAAAGCCCAAAATGGAGGTGTTCAAATATAGTTTTCACAACAGGGTATCAGGTAGTAGAACAGAGTTAAATCATGTACCCAAAGATACTTAATGGAAGGAACTGAGAATTGACCAGTGGGAAATATCCTCCCCAGCTAGGGATTCTCTTTGTAGATTTTCAGTTGAGAAAGGGATGGTTTATATTATATAGGCCTTATAATGCTGTAATTATTTTTTTTCATTTGGACAAAAAAACATATGATTCTGATTCAAATGGCCAAGAGGTGGACGGGGATGGCTGCTGTCAGTTGTAAACATGACTACATATGTTGTGAACTAAAATCCATAAATGGGAGAAAAATAAGAGAGCCACATCATGGGCTTGAAAACAGAAGGTTTTGGTTCAAATCATGCCGTGGTATTACAGTAACACTGGATAGAAATCTTGAGAATACTGGCTCTGAAAAGCTTTGTGTTTATGCATGATAGTATACATCTTAAATCCCAAGAGAGAAAGGCAAGGTAATTTCTGAATTCAAGGCCAACCTAGAGCAAAGAAAGCATAGAATAGTTTCCTTTAT
>NW_021618513.1:1168-2625 GCF_004785775.1 Grammomys surdaster | reverse complement strand
TCTAACAGAAAACCATGGCTTTAACTAGAGAATAGGAAATTTGATAAGGTGCTTATATTTTAAGTTAAAATCTGGAGGAGGAGAAAGGAAATAAGAATTAGCTAGTTGAAAAGTAGAAGAAATATTGTGAAAACATAATTCGAGTCAAGAAAGATTGTTGTAATGAAGAGTACTTCTGAAGCACAACTAATAAAAATTATGTCAGTGTAAAATGCAATTCCTTGTTTTCCATCTTGAAAGAGCAAGAGATTCAGTGACGTTTGAGCCTTGCCAGAAAACATGGTCAATCAGCCATAGGGACATATGTTCTTGTAGTCATAGAAAACTGCCAACAACATGCTCAATCAAATACTACGTTGTCATCTTCTATAAGAAGGAATGTATGACCACAGTCAATGAACAGCCCATAATCCTTGAAAAAAAAAAAACATGTATCTTTCATATGAAAAGTTATTTGGGAAGGCGCTGGCGGGCAGTGGTGGCGGCGGGTGATGGGGACTTAAAGCTAAGCACCCTGGGGAGCAGCAGGGAGCCTGGTGGCGAAGAGAGCCCGGGTGGTGCGGGAGCGATGGCGGCGAGGAGCAGTTGGGTGGCGGCGCTGCTGGCGATGGGCGGGGAGATGCTGCTGAACGTTGCGCTGGTGGAGCTGGTACTGCAGGGGGCCTACCGGCTGTGGGTGCGCTGGGGGCGGCGTGGTCTGTGCTCGGGACCCGGGGCGGGCGAGGAGAGCCCGGCCGCCACGCTGCTGCGCATGAAGAACCGGGACTTCAGTCTGGAACAGCTGTGCCAGAATGATGGGGCGCGCACGCCGCGCATCCTGCTCGCTGTCAATGGGAAAGTCTTCCACGTGACCAAAGGCAGCAAGTTCTATGGCCCCGCGGGACCATATGGCATCTTTGCTGGCAGGGACGCCTCCAGGGGACTGGCGACATTCTGCCTGGATAAGGATGCACTTAGAGATGAGTATGATGACCTCTCAGATTTGAACGCAGTGCAAGTGGAGAGTGTTCGAGAATGGGAAATGCAATTTAAAAAAAAATATATATGATTATGTGGGCAGACTCCTAAAGCCAGGGGAAGAGTCATCAGAGTACACAGACGAGGAGGACGCCAAGTATCACAGCAAACAGGACTGAACTTGGTGAACACCCAAAGCCAGGGGCCTTCAGAACTGCAACTTTATCCTCTGAGAGACTGTCCAGTCTAGGGTGTGATGCTCCTGCTGTGAGGACCGTTTCACCAGAGTGAACAACATAACATGGCTGACTATGAAGAGCTGACGATGAGCCGTTGGTTGTGCTGCCAGGTGAATTTGTTGCAGTTGGTTGTAATGTCTGGTGGGCCTCATCATCCTGAAAAGGAGACAGGACCTGCTTAACAGCAAGAAAGTCACCGGGCTATCTTTATCCCTCCCCACCCTTTTCCCTCCTCTCTCTCTCTCTCTCTCTCTCTCTCTC
>NW_021618513.1:0-1068 GCF_004785775.1 Grammomys surdaster | reverse complement strand
CTCTCTCTCTCTCCCTCCCTCCCTCCCTCCCTCCCTCTCTCTCTCTGCCTTCCTGTCTTTTCCCCACCCTCTCCCATGTCTCTCTTTTAAAACAAAACAAAACAAAAAAGTATCAAAGACAACCAGATAGGTATTTGCTACTCAGTGTGCAGGTCTCTGGAAAGCAGGGGATCCTGTCCACAGGCCTGTTTTATTTGTGTTAAGGGAAGAGCCCTGGCCAGGGGAGAGGGGGCTGCATTTCATTTAAGAACTTCCGGCGACTGAAACATTCAAACGTGAATTCCCAAATTTTTCTTTCTGGGCTTTGTCAGGGAAGAGGGAAAATGTCCTTCTAAGAAAGATTTGGAAGTTAGAGGGGTTTCCAGTGGCTTGAAGTCAGCAGTTCCCAGCTAAGATAATTTGAAAACAGTTTTATTTCTTTCCCTTCCTTCCGCTAGGTCAAATCAATATTAATTGTGCCTTATTTCACTTCCATAAACTTGAATTACTTTTTGGGAAAGCCCCTGTGTGAATTGAGAAGTCACTACAAGCAGCATAGAGCCTGAGGCTGATGTCATTCTGTGTGTAGCATGGAAGAGGAATGTACTCAGTGTTAACTGCCATGTGTTAGTTCACAAACATAGCTAGATGGTGACGGCCAAATGCATCCCCTGTGCTTTTTTCTTTTCCAAGAAAAATTGAAAAACCAACAACTCTTCCCCAACAGCTGCCTAATTTTAGGAGTCTGACCCTCACATGTCACTGGTGTGGGTGAGTGGGGCCACGGTATGAATGTCTGTGTGAGTGAGTCTGGATGTCTGTGAGAGCACCTTGGGAGAGACTCTTCCTGGGATGCTGTAAATACAAGTACCATTTTAATAAAGCATGTACAACAAACCAAAAAAAAAAAAAAAGAAAAGAAAAGTTATTGTTTTGTGAAGTCAGCATATTTTATGTATTCTGAGCAAGTATTTGACCACTGAGCAACATGAGGTACAGAAGTCCAACCAACCCCCACCACCATTTTTCCAAATGCCAAAATTTGGCACTAACTTTCATCTCTTTTTACACCTACCTCAGGCATCATAG
>NW_021618512.1:0-8155 GCF_004785775.1 Grammomys surdaster | reverse complement strand
TAAATAAAGCTGAAATACCAATAGTCATAAGTCAAAGATAATAGTAAGTCAGAAATAAATGAAAAAGAATAATTAATATGCATAGTCGTGGATAATAGTAAATAAGATATAAATGACAATGAATAATCCACAGTCATAAGTCATAGTTAATAGCGAAATCAAAAATAAATAAAGCTGAAATATCAATAGTCATCAGTCATTGATAATAGAAAGTTAGAAATAACTGAACAGGAATAATCAATATTCACCAATCATTGATAAGAGTAAATCAGATATAAATGAACAGGAATAATCAATATTCACCATTTGTGGATAATAATAAATCAGATATAAATGAACATGAATAATCAATAGTCATCAGTCATAGTTCATGAGATATCAGAAATAAATAAAGCTGAAATATCAATAGTCATCAGTCATAGATAATAGTAAGTCAGAAATAATTGAACATGAATAATCAATATGCAGCATTCGTGGATAATAGTAAATCAGAAATAAATGAACTTGAATAATCAATAGTCATCAGTCATAATTCATGGAAAATCAGAAATAAATAAAGCTGAAGTATGAATTGTCATCAGTTATAAATAATAGTAACTCAGAAATAAATGAACAGGAATAATCAATATTCACCATTCGTGGGTAATAGTAAATCAGAAATAAATGAACATGAATAATCAATACTCATCAGTCATAGTTCATAGTATATCAGAAATATATAAAGCTGAAATATCAAAAGTCATCAGTCATACATAATAGTAAGTCCGAAATAAAGGAACATAAACAATCAAATTTCACAATTCGTGGATAATAGATAATCAAAAATAAATGAACTTGAATAATCAATAGTCATCAATCATAGTTCGTGGGAAATCAGAAATAAATAAAGCTGTAATATCAATAGTCATAAGTAATAGTAAATTGTAAGCCAAAATAAATGAACAGGAATAATCAATATTCAACAATCATTGATAATAATAAATCAGAAATAAATGAACATGAATAATCAATATTCACCATTAGTGGATACTAGGAAATCTGACATAAGTGAACATGAATAATCAATAGTCATCAGTAATATTTAATAGTAAATCATAATAAAATAAAGCTGAAATATCAATAGTCATCAGTCATAGATAATAGTAAGTAAGAAATAAATGAAAAGGAATAATCAACATTCAGCATTCGTGGATAATAGTAAATCAAATATAAATGAACATGAATAATCAACATTCAGAATTCGTGGATAATAGTTAATTAGAAATAAATGAAAATGAATAATCAATAGTCATCAGTCATTCTTAATAGTAAATCAGACATAAATAAAGCTGAAATATCAATAGACATCAATCATAAAACATAGTAAGTCAGAAATAAATGAACATGAAAAATCAGTATTCACGATTCGTGGATAATAGTAAATGAGAAATAAATGAACATGAGTAACCAAAAGTCATCAGTCGTAGTAAAAAAAAAAAAATAAAAAATAAATAAAAAGGAAATATCAATAGTCATCAGTCATAGATATTAGTAGATCTCAAATAAATGAACAGGAATAATCAATATTCATGATTCGTGGATAATAGTAAATCAGAAATAAATGAACATGAATAACCACTAGTCATCAGACACAGTTAATAGAAAATCAGAAATAAATAAAGCTGAAATATCAATAGTCATCAGTCATAGACAATAGTAAGTCAGAAATAAATGAACAGAAATAATCAATATTCAGCATTCGTGGATAAGAGTAAATAAGAAATAAATGAACATGAATAATAAATATTCGCCATTCCTGAATAATGGTAAAGATGAAAAAATTGAACATGAATAATCAATAGTCATCAGTCATAATTAATAGTAAATCAGAAAAAAATAAAGCGGAAATATCAATAAAAATCAGTCGTAGATAAGAGTAAGTCAGAAATAAATGAACAGGAATAATCAATATTCACGATATTGTATAATACTAAATCAGATATAAATGAACATGAATAATCAATTGTCATGAGTCATAGTTAATTGTAAACCAGAAAAAAAGTTGAATTATCCATAGTCATCATTTAAAGATAATAGCAAGTCAGAAATAAATGAACATGAATAATCAATATTCACCATTTGTGGATAACAGTAAATCAGAAAAAAATTAACATGAATAACCAAAAGTCATCAGTCATAGTTATAGGTAATCAGAAATAAATAAAGCGGAAATATCAATAGTCTACAGACATAGATAATAGTAAGTAATAAATAAATGTACATGATTAATCAATATTCACTATTCGTGGATAATGGTAAATCAGAAATAAATGAACATGAATAATCAAAAGTCATCAGTCATAGTTAATAGTTAATCAGAAATAAATAAAGCGGAAATATCAATAATCATCAGTCATAGATAATAATAAGTTGTAAATAAATGAACAGGAATAATCAATATTCACCATTCATGGATAATATGAAATTAGATATAATTGAACATGAATATTCAATAGTCATCAGTCATAGTTAATACTAAACAAGAAAAAAAGAGCTGAAATATCAATAGTCATCACTCATGGATAATATTACGTCATAAATAAAGGAACATGAATAATCAATATTCAGAATTCGTGGATAATAGTTAATCAGGAATAAATGAACATGAATAATCAATAGTCATCAGTCATACTTAATAATAAATCAGAAATATATAAAGCTGAAATATCAAAAGTCATCAACCATAAATAATAGTAAGTCAGAAATAAATCAACATGAATAATCAATATTCACGATTTGTGGATAATAATAAATTAGAAATGAATGAACATGAATAACCAATAGTCATCAGTCAAAGTTAATTGGATATCAGAAATAAATAAAACTGAAATATCAATAGTCATCAGTTGTAGGAAATAGAAAGTCAGAAATAAATGAACATGAATAATCAATAATCACCAATCGTTGATAATAATAAATCAGAAATAAATTAACATGAATAATCAATATTCACAATTCGTGGATAATGGTAAATCTGAAAAAAATGAAAATGAATAATCAATAGTCATAAGTCATAGTTAATAGTTAATCAGAATTAAATAAATGTGAAATAACAATAGTCATGAGTCTTAGATACAAATAAGTCCGAAATAAATTAATAGGAATAATCAGTATTCAACATTCGTGTATAATAGGAAATCAGAAATAAATGAACTTGAATAATAAGTAGTCATCAGTCATAGTTCATGGGAAATCAGAAATAAATAAAGCTGAATTATCAAATGTCATCAATCATAAATAATAGTAAGTTAGAAATAAATGAACGTGAATAATCAATATTCACGATTCGTGGATCATAGTAAATCAGAAATAAATGAACACGAATAATCAATACTCATCAGTCAGAGATCATAGTAATTCAGAAATATATAAAGCTTAAATATCATTAGTCATCAGTCACAGATAATAGTAAGTCAGAAACAAATGAACATGCATAATCAATATTCACCATTCATGAATAATAGTAAATCAGACATAAATTAATTTGAACCATCAATAGTCATCAGTCATAGTTCATGGGAAAACAGATATTAATTAAGCTGAAATATCAAAAGTCATGAGTCATAAATAATAGTAAGTCAGAAATATATGAACAGAATAATCAATATTCACGATTCGTGGATAATAGTAAATCAGAAATAAATGAACATGAATAACCAAAATAATCAGTCATAGTTCATGGGAAATCAGAAATAAATAAAACTGAAGTATTACTAGTCATCAGTCAAAGATAATAGTAAGTCAGAAATAATGAACATGAATAATTACTATTCACCATTCGTGGATAATAGTAAATCAGAACAAAAATGAACTTGAATAATCAACAGTCATCAGTAGTAGTCCATGGATAAAAAGAAATAAATAAATCTGAAGTATCAATAGTCATCAGACGAGTGACGCACCCCCTGGCGACGCTGGCGCAAATTATATTCTGTCACTAGGATGCCGAAGGTTGGTCCTCTCAGAAGTCTCCACGGCAACCGCCCTAGCAACAGTCTAGCATCAGCGAGATTCTAATGGCCCTGGGTTCTACAGGCCCTTCAGAGTTGAGGAGCGCAAAGGGCCTAGAGACAATGGAGACATAAGAGAGCTGTCTGCCGAGCTGCGAACTGAAGTGCAAGGGAAAGGTAGTACAGAAAGAGGCTCGGAGAAAAGCATCTCCGCTTGGAGGAAAATAAAGATTGTTAGGCTGAACTGAAAACAAACTCAAGGGAACTTGTTTTATAATGGGAATGGCTTTACTAGTCGCTGGAAAAAGGATCGGCCAAAATAAATGGCGTTGAGAAGATTCTACTAAAAGAGGGGGAAAAACCTTAATATTTTTTTCCAAGATAGGGATTCTCTGTGTAGGACTAACTGTCCTGGAACCCACATTGCAGACAAGGCTGGCCTCAAACTTAAAGATTTACGTGCCTCTGCTTCCCGAGTGCTGGGATTGGAGGAATGCAGGGGCAGGCTGGATCTTCCCCGTGAGTTCAAAGCCAGCCTAGTATACAGAGCAAGTTCCCAGGACAGACAAGGCAAAGCCACTGTAATCCAGCACTTGAGAGACGGACACAGGAGGAGGATCATGAGTTATAGTTCTTAGTGGGAGGACACAAGAAAGAAATACAAAGAAGAACAGAGAAGAAAAGAGAGAATGGCGAAGTGGTGTGGTTGGAGGACAGTGGGTGAAGTGGTGAAAACAAGAATATATATGTGAGTGTGTGTGTGTGTGTGTGTCTATGTATATATTCTAATATATATATACATAGACATATATATATATATATTCTACAGCATGCAAAAACAAAACAAAACAAAAACAAAAAGAAAAACCTAAACAACAAAAAAATAGTCATCAGTCTTAGATAATAGTAAGTCAGAAATAAATGAACAGGAATAATCAATATTCACGATTCTTGGATAACAGTAAATAAGAAATAAATGAACATGGATAACCAATAGTCATCAGTCGTAGTCAATAGGTAATCAGAAATAAATAAAGTGAAATATCAATAGTCATCTGTCATAGTTCATGGGAAGTCAGAAATAAATAAACCTGAACTATCAATAGTCATCAGTCATAGATAAGTATAAGTCAGAAATACATGAACAGGAATAATTAATAGTCACCCTTCGTGGATAATAGTAAATCAGATATAATTGAACATGAATAATCTTTAGTCATCAGTCATAGTTAATAGTAAACCAGAAAAAACTAAAGCTGAAATATGAATAGTCATCAGTCATAGATGATAGTATTTCAAAAATAATTGAACATGAATAAACAATATTCAGCTTCCGTGGATAATATTAAATCAGATATAAATTAACATGAATAATCAGTATTCATCAGTCATAGTTCATAGTAAATCAGAAGCATATAAAGCTGAAATATCAATAGTCATCCGTCATAGATAATAGCAAGTGAGAAATAAATGAACAGGAATAATCAATATTCAGGATTCGTGGATAATAGTAAATCAGGCATAAATGAAAATGAATAATCAATACTAATCAGGCATATTTAATAGTAAACCAGAAATAAATAAAGGTGAAATATCAATAGTCATCAGTCATAGATAATAGTAAGTCAGAAATAAATGAACAAGAATAATCAGTATTCACTATTCATGGTTAATGGTAAATCTTAAAAAAAATGAACATGAATAGTCAATAGTCATCAGTCATAATTAATAGGAAATCAGAAACAAATAAAGCTGACATATTAATAGTCATCAGTCATAGAAAAGAGTAATTCAGAAATAAATGAACATGAATAATCAATATTCACCGTTGGTGGATAATAGTTAATCAGAAATAAATGAACATGAATAATCAATAGTCATCAGTCATAGTTCATGGGAAATCAGAATTAAATAAAGCTGAAGTATCAATAGTCTTCAGTCAAAGATAATAGTAACTTAGAAATAATGAACATGAATTATCACTATTCACCATTCGTGGATAATAGTAAATCAGAAAGGAATGAACGTGAATAATCAATAGTCATCAGTATTTGTTCATGGAAAATTAGAAATATATAATGCTGAAGTATCAATAGTCATCAGTCATAGATAATAGTGAGTCAGAAATAAATGAACACAAATATTCAACAATCGTTGATAACAGTAAATCAGAAATAATGAACATGAATAATCAATATTCACCATTCGTGGATAATAGTAAATCAGAAATAAAAAACATGATTAATCAATAGTCATTAGACATAGTTCACAGGAAATCAGAAGTAAATAAAGCTGAAGTTTCATGAGTCATCAGTCATAGATAATATTAAATAAGAATAAATGGTAAATCTGAAAAAAATGAACATGAATAATCAATAGTCATCATTCAAAGTTATTAGGAAGTCAGAAATAAATAAAGCTGAAATACCAATAGTCATAAGTCAAAGATAATAGTAAGTCAGAAATAAATGAAAAAGAATAATTAATATGCATAGTCGTGGATAATAGTAAATAAGATATAAATGACAATGAATAATCCACAGTCATAAGTCATAGTTAATAGCGAAATCAAAAATAAATAAAGCTGAAATATCAATAGTCATCAGTCATTGATAATAGAAAGTTAGAAATAACTGAACAGGAATAATCAATATTCACCAATCATTGATAAGAGTAAATCAGATATAAATGAACAGGAATAATCAATATTCACCATTTGTGGATAATAATAAATCAGATATAAATGAACATGAATAATCAATAGTCATCAGTCATAGTTCATGAGATATCAGAAATAAATAAAGCTGAAATATCAATAGTCATCAGTCATAGATAATAGTAAGTCAGAAATAATTGAACATGAATAATCAATATGCAGCATTCGTGGATAATAGTAAATCAGAAATAAATGAACTTGAATAATCAATAGTCATCAGTCATAATTCATGGAAAATCAGAAATAAATAAAGCTGAAGTATGAATTGTCATCAGTTATAAATAATAGTAACTCAGAAATAAATGAACAGGAATAATCAATATTCACCATTCGTGGGTAATAGTAAATCAGAAATAAATGAACATGAATAATCAATACTCATCAGTCATAGTTCATAGTATATCAGAAATATATAAAGCTGAAATATCAAAAGTCATCAGTCATACATAATAGTAAGTCCGAAATAAAGGAACATAAACAATCAAATTTCACAATTCGTGGATAATAGATAATCAAAAATAAATGAACTTGAATAATCAATAGTCATCAATCATAGTTCGTGGGAAATCAGAAATAAATAAAGCTGTAATATCAATAGTCATAAGTAATAGTAAATTGTAAGCCAAAATAAATGAACAGGAATAATCAATATTCAACAATCATTGATAATAATAAATCAGAAATAAATGAACATGAATAATCAATATTCACCATTAGTGGATACTAGGAAATCTGACATAAGTGAACATGAATAATCAATAGTCATCAGTAATATTTAATAGTAAATCATAATAAAATAAAGCTGAAATATCAATAGTCATCAGTCATAGATAATAGTAAGTAAGAAATAAATGAAAAGGAATAATCAACATTCAGCATTCGTGGATAATAGTAAATCAAATATAAATGAACATGAATAATCAACATTCAGAATTCGTGGATAATAGTTAATTAGAAATAAATGAAAATGAATAATCAATAGTCATCAGTCATTCTTAATAGTAAATCAGACATAAATAAAGCTGAAATATCAATAGACATCAATCATAAAACATAGTAAGTCAGAAATAAATGAACATGAAAAATCAGTATTCACGATTCGTGGATAATAGTAAATGAGAAATAAATGAACATGAGTAACCAAAAGTCATCAGTCGTAGTAAAAAAAAAAAAATAAAAAATAAATAAAAAGGAAATATCAATAGTCATCAGTCATAGATATTAGTAGATCTCAAATAAATGAACAGGAATAATCAATATTCATGATTCGTGGATAATAGTAAATCAGAAATAAATGAACATGAATAACCACTAGTCATCAGACACAGTTAATAGAAAATCAGAAATAAATAAAGCTGAAATATCAATAGTCATCAGTCATAGACAATAGTAAGTCAGAAATAAATGAACAGAAATAATCAATATTCAGCATTCGTGGATAAGAGTAAAT
>NW_021618511.1:0-4482 GCF_004785775.1 Grammomys surdaster | reverse complement strand
CTTCTGGGTATATGCCTAGGAGTGGTATAGCTGGATCCTCGGGTAATGCTATGTCCAATTTTCTGAGGAACCGCCAGACTGATTTCCAAAGTGGTTGCACCATCTTGCAGTCCCACCAACAATGGAGGAGTGTTCCTCTTTCTCCACACCCTCGCCAGCATCTACTATCACCTGAGTTTTTAATCTTAGCCATTCTGACTGGTGTGAGATGGAATCTCAGGGTTGTTTTGATTTGCATTTCCCTGACAACTAAGGATGCTGAACATTTCTTTAGATGCTTCTCGGCCATTCGAGTTTCTTCCGTTGAAAATTCTTTGTTAAGCTCTATACCCCATTTTTTAATAGGGTAATTTGGTTGTCTGGAGTCTAATTTCTTGAGTTCTTTGTATATATTGGATATTAGCCCTCTATCAGATGAAGGATTGGTAAAGATCTTTTCCCAATTTGTTGGTTGTCGGTTTGTCCTATTGACAGTGTCCTTTGCCTTACAGAAACTTTGCAATTTTATGAAGTCCCATTTGTCAATTCTCGATCTTAGAGCATATGCCATTGGAGTTCTGTTCAGGAACTTTTCCCCTGTGCCCAAGTATTCGAGGCTCTTCCCCACCTTCTCTTCTAGTAGTTTCAGTGTATCTGGTTTTATGTGGAGGTCCTTTATCCACTTAGACTTGAGCTTTGTACAAGGGGATAAGAATGGATCAATTTTCATTCTTCTACATGTTGTCTTCCAGTTGAACCAGCACCATTTGTTGAAAATGCTGTCCTTTTTCCACTGGACAGTTTTAGCTCCTTTGTCAAAGATCAAGTGACCATAGGAGTGTGGGTTCATTTCTGGGTCTTCAATTCTATTCCATTGATCTTCCTGCCTGTCTCTGTACCAATACCAGGTAGTTTTTATCACTATTGCTCTGTAGTACAGCTTGAGGTCAGGGATGGTAATTCCTCCAGAAGTTCTTTTATTGTTGAGAATAGTTTTCGCTATCCTGGGTTTTTTGTTATTCCATATGAATTTGAGAATTTCCTTTTCTAACTCTGTGAAGAATTGAGTTGGGATTTTAATGGGGATTGCATTGAATCTGTAGATTGCTTTTGGCAAGATGGCCATTTTTATTATATTAATCCTGCCAATCCATGAGCATGGGAGATCTTTCCATCTTCTGAGATCTTCTTCAATTTCTTTCTTCAGAGACTTGAAGTTCTTGTCATACAGGTCTTTCACTTGCTTGGTTAGATTCACACCAAGGTATTTTATATTATTTGCAACTATTGTGAAGGGTGTCATTTCCCTAATTTCTTTTTCAGTCTGTTTATCTTTCATGTAGAGGAAGGCTACTGATTTGTTTGAGTTGATTTTATAACCAGCCACTTTGCTGAAGTTGTTTATCAGGTTTAGGAGTTCTGGTGTAAGTTTGGGGGTCACTTAAGTATACTATCATATCATCTGCAAATAGCGATATTTTGACTTCTTCCTTTCCTATTTGTATCCCTTTGACTTCTTTTTGCTGTCTAATTGCTCTGGCTAAGACTTCCAGTACTATATTGAATAGGTAGGGGGAGAGTGGGCAACCTTGTCTAGTCCCTGATCTTAGTGGGATTGCTTCAAGTTTCTCTCCATTTAGCTTGATGTTGGCTACTGGTTTGCTGTAAATTGCTTTTACTATGTTTAGGTAGGGGCCTTGAATTCCTGATCTTTCCAAGACTTTTATCATGAAGGGATGTTGAATTTTGTCAAATGCTTTCTCAGCATCTAGTGAGATGATCATGTGGTTTTTTTCTTTAAGTTTGTTTATATAGTGGATTACATTGATGGATTTCCGAATATTGAACCATCCCTGCATTCCTGGGATAAAACCTACTTGATCATGATGGATGATTGTTTTGATGTGGTCTTGGATTCGGCTTGCTAGAATTTTATTGAGTATTTTTGCATCGATGTTCATAAGGGAGATTGGTCTGAAGTTCTCTTTCTTTGTCGGGTCCTTGTGGGGTTTGGGTATGAGTGTAATTGTAGCTTCATATAACGAATTGGGTAGTGTTCCTTCTGTCTCTATTTTGTGGAATAGTTTGAAGAGAATTGGTATTAGGTCTTCCTTGAAGGTCTGATAGAATTCAGCACTAAAACCATCTGGTCCTGGGCTTTTTTTAGTGGGGAGGCTTTTGATGACTGCTGCTATTTCTTGAGGGGTTATGGGACTATTTAGATGGTTTATCTGCTCCTGGTTTAACTTTGGAACCTGGTATCTGTCTAGGAAATTGTCCATTTCATCCAGGTTTTCCAGTTTTGTTGAGTATAGGCCTTTGTAGTAGGATCTGATGATTTTTTGAATTTCTTCAGTTTCTGTTGTTATGTCTCCCTTTTCAGTTCTGATTTTATTAATTTGGATACTGTCTCTGTGCCCTCTGGTTAATCTGGCTAAGGGTTTATCTATTTTGTTGATTTTCTCAAAGAACCAACTCCTTGTTTTATTGATATTTTGTATTGTTCTTTCTGTTTCTATTTGGTTGATTTCAGCCCTGAGTTTGATTATTTCCTGCCTTCTACTCCTCCTGGGTGTATTTGCTTCTTTTTGTTCTAGAGCTTTTAGTTGTGCAGTCAACTTGTTAGTGTGTGCTCTTTCCAGTTTCTTTTTGTAGGCACTTAGAGCTATGAGCTTTCCTCTTAGCACTGCCTTCATGGACTCCCACAAGTTTTGGTATGATGTGTCCTCATTTTCATTGAATTCTAAAAAGTCTTTTATTTCTTTCTTTATTTCTTCCTTGACCAAGTCATCATTGAGTAGAGAGTTGTTCAGTTTCCATGTGTACGTGGGTTTTCCATTGTTTTTGTCATTATTAAAGACCAGTCTTAGTCCGTGGTGATCTGATAAGATGCAAGGGATTATTTCAATCTTTTTGTATCTGTAGAGGCTTGTTTTGTGACCAATTATATGGTCTATTTTGGAGAAGGTACCATGAGGTGCTGAGAAAAAGGTATATTCTTTTGTTTTAGGATGAAATGTTCTATAGATGTCTGTTAAGTCCATTTGGTTCATAACTTCTGTTAATTTCAAAGTGTCTCTGTTTAGTTTCTATTTCCATGATCTGTCCATTGCTGACAGTGGGGTGTTGAAATCCCCCACTATTATTGTGTGAGGTGTAATGTGTGTTTTGAGCTTTAGTAAAGTTTCTTTTATGTATGTAGGTGCCCTTGCATTTGGAGCATAGATGTTCAGAATTGAGAGTTCACCTTGGTAGATTTTTCCTTTGATGAGTATGAAGTGTCCTTCCTTATCTTTTTTGATTAATTTTGGATGAAAGTCGATTTTATTTGATATTAGAATGGCTACGCCAGCTTGTTTCTTGGGACCATTGGCTTGGAAAATTGTTTTCCACCCTTTTATTCTGAGGTAGTGTCTGTCTTTGTCACTGAGGTACGTTTCTTGTATGCAGCAAAATTCTGGGTCTTGTTTGTGTATCCAGTCTGATAGTCTGCGTCTTTTTATTGGGGAATTGAGACCATTGATGTTAAGAGATATTAAGGAAAAATGATTGTTGCTTCCTGTTATTTTTTTTATTAGAGGTAAAGTTATGTTTGTATCTTTTTTGGGGGTTGTTGGAAGATTACTTACTTGCTTTTCCTAGGTTGTAGTTTCCCTCCTTGTGTTGGCATTTTCCATCAATTATCCTTTGAAGTGTTGGGTTTGTGGGAAGATATTGTGCAAATTTGGTTTTGTCATGGAATATCTTGGTTTCACCATCTATATTGATTGAGAGTTTTGCTGGGTATAGTAATCTGGGCTGGCAATTGTGTTCTCTTAGGGTCTGTATGATGTCAGTCCAGGCTCTTCTGGCTTTTATAGTCTCTGGTGAGAAGTCTGGTGTAATTCTTATAGGTCTGCCTTTATATGTTACTTGACCTTTTTCTCTTACTGCTTTTAGTATTTTTTCTTTGTTTTGTGCATCTGATGTTTTGGTTATTATGTGACGGGAGGTGTTTCTTTTCTGGTCTAGTCTATTTGGTGTTCTGTAGGCTTCTTGTATGTTTATGGGCATCTTGTTCTTTAGGTTAGGGAAGTTTTCCTCAATAATTTTGTTGAAGATATTTACTGGCCCTTTAAGTTGGGAATCTTCATTCTCATCTATACCTATTATCCTTAGGTTTGGTCTTCTCATTGTGTCCTGGATTTCCTGGATGTTTTGAGTTAGGAGTTTTTTGCGTTTTGCATTTTCTTTGACAACTGTGTCAATATTTTCCACCGTATCTTCTGCATTTGAGATTCTCTCTTCTATCTCTTGTATTCGGTTGGTGATGCTTGCGTCTGTGACTCCTGATCTCTTTCTTAGGTTTTCTATCTCCATGGTTGTCTCTCTTTGAACTTTCTTTATTGTTTCTATTTCTAGTTTCAGATCCTGAATGTTTTTGTTTAATTCCTTCTTTGTGTTTTCTTCCATTTCTTTAAGGGATTTCTGTGATTCCTCTTTAAGGGCTTCTATCTGTTTACT
>NW_021618510.1:0-3277 GCF_004785775.1 Grammomys surdaster | reverse complement strand
TACACAGTATCTTCCCACAAATCCAGCTCTACAAAGGATAATAGCAGGAAATCTCCAATACAAGGAGGGAAATCATATTCTAGAAAGAGCAAGAAAATAATCCTTTTCCATCAAACCCAAAATAAGATAACCACACAAACGATGTCTCCACTATTAGCAAAAATGACAGGAAGCAACAACACCCTCTCCTTAATATCTCTTAACATCAATGGACTCAATTCCCCAATAAAAAGGCATAGGCTAATGGACTGGATACACAAACAGGACCCAGCTTTTTGCTGCTTACAGGAAACCCACCTAAGTGACAAAGACAGACACTACCTTAGAGTAAAAGGTTGGAAAACAATTTTTCAAGCAAATGGCCCTAAGAAACAAGCGGGAGTAGCCATTCTAATATCGAATAAAATCGACTTTCAACTTAAAGCTGTCAAAAAGGATAAGGAAGGGCATTTCATACTTGTCAAAGGAAAAGTCAACCAACATGAACTCTCAATTCTGAATATCTATGCGCCAAATACAAGAGCATCGACTTTCATAAAAGAAACCTTACTAAAGCTCAAAACACACATTGCACCTCACACAATAATAGTGGGAGACTTCAACACCCCACTGTCAGCAATGGATAGATCATGAAAACAGAAACTAAGCAGAGATACAGTGAAACTAACAGAAGTTATGAACCAAATGGACTTAACAGATATCTATAGAACATTTCACCCTAAAGCAAAAGAATATACCTTTTTCTCAGCACCTCATGGTACCTTCTCCAAAATAGACCATATAATTGGGCACAAGACAGGCCTCAACAGATATAAAAAAATTGAAATAATTCCCTGCATCCTATCAGATCACCATGGTCTAATGCTGGTCTTCAAAAATGACAAAGACAATGGAAAGCCCACATTCACATGGAAACTGAACAACACCCTACTCCTTGATAATCAGGAAAGGGAAGAAATAAAGAAAGAAATTAAAAACATTTTAGAATTTAATGAAAATGATGACATATCATACCAAAATCTATGGGATACAATGAAAGCAGTGCTAAGAGGAAAATTCATAGCTCTAAGTGCCTACAAAAAGAAACTGGAGGGAGCATACACTAGCAGCTTGACAGAGCACCTGAAAGACCTAGAACAAAAAGAAGATAATACACCCAAGAGGAGTAGATGGCAGGAAATAATCAAACTCAGGGCTGAAACCAACCAAATAGAAACAAAAAGAACTATCCAAAGAATCAATAAAAGCAGGAGCTGGTTCTTTGAGAAAATCAACAAGATAGATAAACCCTTAGCTTGACTAATCAGAGGGCAGAGAGACAGTGTCCAAATTAATAAAATCAGAACTGAAAAGGGAGACATAACAACAGAAACTGAGGAAATTAAAAAAATCATCAGATCCTACTACAAAAGCCTATATTCAACAAAATTGGAAAATTTGGATGAAATGGACAATTTTCTAGACAAATACCAGTTACCAATGTTAAATCAGGACCAGATAAACCATCTAAACAGTCCCATAACCCCAAAAGAAATAGAAGCAGTCATTAAAAGTCTCCCTACAAAGAAAAGCCAGGGACCAGACGGTTTTAGTGCAGAATTCTATCAGACCTTCAAGGAAGACCTAATTCCAATTCTTTCCAAACTATTCCACAAAATAGAAACAGAAGGTACACTACCCAACTCATTCTTTGAAGCCACAATTGCACTCATACCTAAGCCACACAAAGACCCAACAAAGAAAGAGAACTTCAGGCCAATCTCCCTTATGAAAATTGATGCAAAATTACTCAATAAAATTCTAGCTAGCCAAATCCAAGAACACATCAAAACAATTATCCGTCACGATCAAGTTGGCTTCATCCCAGGAATGCAGGGTTGGTTCAATATTCGGAAATCCATCAGTGTAATCCATTATATAAACAAACTCAAAGAAAAAAACCACATGATCATCTCACTAGATGCTGAGAAAGCATTTGACAAAATTCAACACCCCTTCATGATAAAAGTCTTGGAAAGGTCAGGAAGTCAAGGTCCATACCTAAACATAGTAAAAACAATATACAGCAAACCAGTAGCCAGCATTAAACTAAATGGAGAGAAACTTGAAGCAATCCCACTAAAATCAGGGACTAGGCAAGGCTGTCCACTCTCCCCCTACTTATTTAATATAGTATTGGAAGTCCTAGCCAGAGCAATTAGGTAACACAAGGAGGTCAAAGGGATACAAATTGGAAAGGAAGAAGTCAAAATCTCACCATTTGCAGATGATATGATAGTATACTTAAGTGATCCCAAAATTTCCACCAGAGAACTCTTAAACCTGATAAACAACTTTAGCAAAGTGGCTGGATATAAAATTAACTCAAGCAAATCAGTAGCCTTCCTCTACTCAAAAGATAAACTGGCTGAGAAAGAAATTATGGAAATGACACCCTTCACAATAGTCACAGATAATATAAAATACCTTGGTGTGAACCTAACCAAACAAGTAAAAGACCTATATGACAAGAACTTCATGCCCCTGAAGAAAGAAATCGAAGCAGATCTCAGAAGATGGAAAGATCTCCCATGCTCATGAACTGGAAGGATTAATATAGTAAAAATGGCTATTTTGCCAAAAGCCATCTACAGATTTAATGCAATCCCCATCAAAATTCCCACTCAATTCGTCACAGAGATAGAAAGAGCAATCTTAAATTTTATTTGGAATAACAAAAATCCCAGGATTGCGAAAACTACCCTCAGCAATAAAAGAATTTCTGGAGGAATCACCATCCCCAACTTCAAGCTGTACTACAAAGCAATAGTGATAAAAACGGCATGGTATTGGAACAGAGACAGGCAGGAAGATCAATGGAATAGAATAGAAGACCCAGAAATGACCCCCATACCTATGGTCACTTGATCTTTGACAAAGGGGCTAAAACCATCGAATGGAAAAAAGATAGCATTTTCAACAAATGGTGCTGGTCCAACTGGTGGTCAGCATGTAGAAAAATGCAAATTGATCCATACTTATCTTCTTGTACAAAGCTCAATTCCAAGTGGATTAAGGACCTCCACCTAAAACCAGCCACACTGAAACTAATAGAAGAGAAACTGGGAAAAAGCCTGGAACACATAGGAACAGGGAAAAAGTTCCTGAACAGAACACCAACGGCTTGTGCTCTAAGACCAAGAATTGACAAATGGGACCTCATAAAGCTGCAAAGCTTCTGTAAAGCAAAGGACACAGTCAATAGGACAGAGCGGCAACCAACAGATTGGGAAAAGAT
>NW_021618509.1:0-2655 GCF_004785775.1 Grammomys surdaster | reverse complement strand
GGGGAACACACCATTGATTGTAAAGCGAAAGACCCCAAGCCCGAAATGGGGTCTTTCGCTTTACAATCAATGGTGTGTTCCCCAATAAAGTGCATGAGGAAGGATCCTGTTGTTGCGTCATCCTTGCTGGCGAGGTGGGCGTGGCAAGTGGTGCCGAAACCCGGGAGATTTACATCACAAGGCACCAGTGAAGATCCCCGGACTTAGCTACGGGAGGATTCAGAACTGATCGCATGGGAACGGCGGTACCGGTAAGCCCCTGACAAAGAAAAAGACATACTGGTTCTAGGAGTTCATTCAGTGGCTGCTGCAGTCATACTACTGTTTGTCTTCATTGTCATTTTGGTGATTTGTTACTGCTTGAATTGCCATCGCCCAGGGCATGAGTGCATCTGTTGGGAGTAGCGTTCTGACAGAGGCTGTAAGGCGGGGGTATATAACCTCGCAGGCTGACCTGTGTGTCAGTCTCTTATAGATAAAAGAGCAACATGGGAGTTGGACACTCTGTGCCTGTTATTAGAGCCTTGCAGGAGCTTTTGAAAGAACGAGGGCTGAAAGTTTCAGAAACTACATTAAAAGGCTTCTTTGATGAGGTAGATCGGATAGCTCCATGGTTTGCTCCAACGGGGTCACTAACCATTGGCAGTTGGGAGAAATTAGGGAGAGATATTGAGAGAGAAGCAGAAAAAAGGAAGCTAAAAGCAGGGACAAAGCCACTATGGAAACTAGTTAAAGCGTGTATTTAAGACCAATGCTGTGAGAAGGCAGTATGTGAAGTGCAGCGTGCACTGGCTGAGCATCAAGACAGCATGTCAGAAACAGAAAAAGGAGATGAGTCAGGGTCCCGGGCCCAAAATGAAATAGAGGAAAAATTAGGGGCACGAAGGAAAAAGAGCTCTAAAAAGGAAAAAAGGAAAACATAAGGATCCGGAGGCGGAGCGCGCGCAAAGTAACATTTACCCGCCTCTACAAAAGTTTGAACTTTTAGATAAAGTCAAGGTCCTCGACAAAAGAGGAGATAAAGGTCCCAGGTGAACTGGGATAATTAAGTCCTCGGGACTCGGCTATATTGCTCTTCTCTGTAGATAAAGAGAGAGCAGGCAAGTTCGTGGTGTAGCGAACCAAAAGTGAATCTTTGGGAGGAATTTAGTTATGGGCGCTTCTCAGTCGCACCCAATTCTTTTTGGCTCCTCAGGAGCTGCTTTTATCAAGGAGTTTTAAGATAAAAAGCTCAACTCTGTTAACATTTTTGAATGAATGTGATACCATTGCACTCTGGTTCGCGGTATCAGGAAATCTTACAGTATCCTGCTGGGATAAGTGCGACAGAGAATTAGCTCAGGAACAGGGAACTTTGCAAAAGTTAGTGAGAAGTCGTTTGGAAGATCAGAAGTGCTGTAAGGTAGTTGAAGAGGGACAAACGGCCTTGGAAATGTTGCAGGAGCAGAGATCAGAGAGGGATGCAAGTGAGAAAGGAGGCCTCAATTCCTCCAGCTTATCTTGAAGCTGCCCAGGCTCCTCAGCCTTTTCAGCCTGCCAAGGTTATCATTAGCATACTTTCTTCTGAAAAGCTAAGAGCTGCCAAAGAGTTGTGGGCTGAGCAGATAAGGACACTAGCATGCTAGCTTGGCTCATAGTGAGCGGGGCAGGGGTACTTCGCTGCCCTGACTTCAGAGTGGCAGGGGTCCTAGTAGGACAGTGAAGAGAAGTAAGCTAGAGTAGTAAATAGAAACCTGAATCCTTTTTAAAAGAAAAAATAAAAAATTACTCTGAGGTAAAATGTTTAAATAACTTTTCATCTTTAAGCTTGTCTGTCTGGCAGAGCTTCTGTCCTAAACCTAAGAGTAGAAGCAGGATTATGAAGCTTCTCATTTTTTGCAGGGATTGGGGTATGAAGCCACTCCTAGCATAAGTGCAAAAGAATTAGTGTGGAGAGATCATGAGGGAAGAAAAGGTAGATTTCAGCCTTACGTTTTACCATTACCAGTGAACCTCTGGGGAAGAGACATCCTAAAGGGCATGGAATTAAGATTAACAAATGAATACTCTGCTCAGAGTCAGAAAATGGTGAGAGACATGGGATATGTTCCTGGGCTTGGCCTGGGAAGGTTTCATCAAGGTATTTCCCAGCCTATTGAGATCAAAGGTCAGACCCACACAAAAGGACTATTGTTTTTCATAGAGGATGCAATACCCATACCATGGAAATCAGAGGATGCCGTGTGGGTTCCTCAATGGCCTCTAACCTCTGAAAAATTAACTGCTGCTAAAGCTCTAGTTGATGTACAGCTAGCCCTTGGACATTTAGAGCCCAGTCAATCTCCTTGGAATACTCCAATTTTTGTTATTAAAAAGAAGTCTGGAAAATGGAGACTTCTACATGATTTAAGGGCTATTAATAGTCAAATGCAAGTTATGGGAGCCATTCAGCGTGGTTTACCACTTTTATCAGCATTACCTAAAGAATGAAAATTGATAATTGTAGATATTAAAGATTGTTTCTTTTCAATACCTTTAGTAATTGAAGATAGACAAAGATTTGCTTTTACGTTGCCATCCATTAACCATGAGGAGCCAGATTATAGATATCATTGGAAAGTCTTGCTTCAAGGGATGGCTAATAGTCCCACTATATGTCAGCTATATGTGGGAAAA
>NW_021618508.1:1335-1882 GCF_004785775.1 Grammomys surdaster | reverse complement strand
ATACAAATAGGAAAGGAAGAAGTCAAAATATCGCTATTTGCAGATGATATGATAGTATACTTAAGTGACCCCCAAACTTCCACCAGAGAACTCCTAAACCTGATAAACAACTTCAGCAAAGTGGCTGGTTATAAAATCAACTCAAACAAATCAGTAGCCTTCCTCTACATGAAAGATAAACAGACTGAAAAAGAAATTAGGGAAATGACACCCTTCACAATAGTTGCAAATAATATAAAATACCTTGGTGTGAATCTAACCAAGCAAGTGAAAGACCTGTATAACAAGAATTCAAGTCTCTGAAGAAAGAAATTGAAGAAGATCTCAGAAGATGGAAAGATCTCCCATGCTCATGGATTGGCAGGATTAATATAATAAAAATGGCCATCTTGCCAAAAGCAATCTACAGATTCAATGCAATCCCCATTAAAATCCCAACTCAATTCTTCACAGAGTTAGAAAAGGAAATTCTCAAATTCATATGGGATAACAAAAAACCCAGGATAGCGAAAACTATTCTCAACAATAAAAGAACTTCTGGAGGAAT
>NW_021618508.1:0-1325 GCF_004785775.1 Grammomys surdaster | reverse complement strand
TGTTCATTTGTTTCTGATTTACTATTATCTATGACTGATGACTATTGATACCTCAGCTTTACTTATTTCTGATTTCCCATGAACTATGACTGATGACTATTGATTATTCTTGTTCATTTATTTCTCATTTACTATTATCCACGAATAGTGAACATTGATTACTCAAGAACATTTATTTCTGACTTACTATTATCTATGACTTATTTCTATTGATATTTCTGATTTATGTATTTTGGATTTCCTATTAACAATGACTGGTTATTCATGTTCATTTATTTGTGCTCTACTATTATCCACGAATCGTGAATATTGATCATTCTGTTCATTTATTTCTGACTTACTTTTATTTATGACTCATGACATTTGATACTTCAGCTATACTTATTTCTGATTTCCCATGAACTATGACTGATGACTATTGATTATTCATATTCATTTATTTCTGATTTACAATTATCCATGAATGGTGAATATTGATTATTCATGTTCATTTATTTCTGATTTACTATTATCCACGAATGCTGAGAATTGTTTATTCATGTTCATTTATTTCTGACTTACTATTATCTATGACTGATGACTATTGATTTTAAAGCTTTATTTACTTCTGATTTCCTATTAACTATGAGTGATGAGCTTTGGTTATTCATGTTCATTTATTTCTGCTTTACAATTATCCACGAAGAGTGAATATTGATCATTCCTGTTCTTTTTTTTCTGATTTACTATTATCAACGATGGGTGAATATTGAGTATACCTGTTCATTTATTTCTAACTTACTATTACCTATGACTGATGACTATTGATATGTCAGCTTTATTTATTTCTCATTTCCTTTTAAATATGAATGATGACTATTGGTTTTTCATGATCATTTATTAATGATTTACTATTTTTTATGAATCGTGAATATTGATTATACCTGTTCGTTTACTTCTGATTTACTATTATCTATGACTGATGACTATTGATATTTCAGATTCATTTACTTCTGATTTCGCATGAAATGTGAACGATGACTATTGATTATTCATGTTCATTTATTTCTGATTTACTATTATCCACGAATGTTGAATATTGATTATTCCTGTTCATTTATTTCTGACTTACTATTATCTATTGCTGATGACTATTTATATTTCAGCTTTATTTATTTCTGATTTCCTATTATCTTTGACTTATGACTATTGATTTTTCCTCTTCAATTATTTCTGACTTACTATTATCTATGACTGATTGCTAATGATATATAAGCTGTATTTATTTCTGAATTCCTATTAACTATGACTGATGACTAATGATTATTCATGTTCATTTATTTCGC
>NW_021618507.1:0-1798 GCF_004785775.1 Grammomys surdaster | reverse complement strand
ACAGAATTGGTTATTAAACAAAGATAGTGACAGAACTGTTTATTAAAGATGTTGACATAATTGGTTATTACATAATTGATTATTAAATAAAGATAATGACAGAATTGGTTTTTAAATAAAGATATTCACAGAATTGGTTTTTAAATAAAGATAGTGAGAGAACTGGTTATTAAATAAAGATATTGACAGAACTGGTTATTAAATAAAGATATTGACTCAATTGGTTATTAAATAAAGATATTGACAGTACTGGTTATTAAATAAATACATTGAGAGAATTGTTTATTAAATAAACATATTGAGAGAGACAGAATTGTTTATCAAATAAAGATACTGACAGAAATGTTTTTTAAATAAAAATATTGACAGAATTGGTTTTTAAATAAAGATATTGACAGAATTGGTTATTATATAAAGATGTTGACAGAATGGGTTTTAAATAAAAATATTGATAGAATGTTTTATTAAATAAAGATTTTGACAGAATTGCTTTTTAAATAAAGATATTGACAGAATTGGTTATTAAATAAAAATATAGACAGAATTGGTTTCTAAATAAAGATATTGACAGAATTGGTTATTAAATAAGGATATTGACAGAATTGGTTATTACAGAATTGATTATTAAATAAAGATATTTTCAGAATTGGTTTTTAAATAAAGACATTGACAGAACTGCTTATTACAGAATTGATTATTAAATAAAGATATTGACAAAGTTGGTTATTAAATAAAGATATTGACAGAAACTGTTTTTAAATAAAGATATGGACAGAACTGGTTATTAAATAAATATACTGACAGAATTGGTTTTTAAGATATTGACAGAATAGGTTATTACATAATTGTTTATTAAATAAAGATATTGACAGAATTGGTTATTAAATAATGATATGACTTAAGGGCAGTGACGGGGTGGACTTCTGGAGATGCTCAGTGCTCATGAAAGGAAGGCTTGCTGGTGGACAGAGAAATGCATTTCTCACAGGACCATGGCATACATCATCTTGTAAACAGAGAGGCCCTTCTACCCTAGACAATGTACCAGGAAGTGGATATATTTGCCAGCCACAAGCTGAGAATAGGAGATGTGTCCACAAATACACATGTAGTTAGCTAGGTAAGTAGGTAGATATGTATTTTCTTAAGAAGTTAGGTAGATAGTTAGATAGATAGATAGATAGATAGATAGATAGATAGATAGATAGATACATAGATGGATGGATGGATGGATAGATGGGTAGATACATAGATAGATAGATAGATAGATAGATAGATAGATAGATAGATAGATTCATATATACATAGATAGACACATAGATACTTTGATAGATATATAAAATGATAGGTAGTTAGGTAGATTATTAGATTGATAGATAAATGATAGATAGATAGATAGATAGATAGATGGTTAGATTAATAGGTAGATAGATGATAGATAGATAGATAGATAGATAGATAGATAGATAGACAGATAGATATGTGGCTAGCCATCCAGTTATCATCCTGTGGTAGTGAGCATTGGAGAGAAAGTTTGAAGACACCTTGAGAATTTCTAATGGGCACACTCTAAGGTTCTTGGTGTGAATCATTATAAGAGGAGTTGGTGAGGGCAAAGGTTGTACTGCGGGTATCTTGGTGGTCCAAGTGAGAAATGCTCATTGTGCTTTTTGTCTAGGTGTCTGTCATCTTTGGTCCACTTGAATCCTTTCTGTGAGCTCTGTGTTTCATGTGTGCCTAGCACATGATAGGCAGGTTTGTGTGTACTAGGAAAGGGATAGAAGGATCCATAGTGAAA
>NW_021618506.1:0-6838 GCF_004785775.1 Grammomys surdaster | reverse complement strand
TTGTATATTTTATTGGCTGATCTCTCTAAAGGAGTTTTTCTACAAGCCCTTGCTCTAGTACAATGAGCTTTAAGATTTTAGAGTACTTGTTGCTCCAGAAAAGTGATTCTCAAAAGTTGTTAACAGATATTAATTGGCTAAAACCTCATCTTCAGCTTACCATAAAAGAACATAAACCTCTGTTAGATATACTCAAGGGAGATACAAGTCCTAATTCCCCTTGACAATTAACTGATGAGGGGTAGATAAACACCTTTTACCCTCAATATTTTAAATCTAGATAGTCAGGGCCATTCCGCTGCTGACCGTCACTGTTTAGAGCCTGACAGGCCAAAAGAGATGGTCAAATAAAAGGACATCTTGACCGGACAATGAAAAGGTCCAGATTCTATTTTAATAAAAGCTAGGGGAGCGCTTTGTCTTTCCACAGAAAGAAGACAATCCGTTTTGGCTACCAGAGCGGCTGACGCGGCGACTCGCGATATTAGAAGGTGACACCCAAGCAGACCCTCCAAACTCTGATGACAGCCCTTGTGCTGATCCAAGGGATACAGGTTCCTAGTATATCGGGGGAACGACGATGGACCATATTGTCTGCCTTTCCAAAACCCATACCAGTCAGACATAATGTAACTAATCTGTCCAGAAAATTGTTTCAATATCTTACAGGAAATTGGTCAGAAAACTTCAGTGAGACACTCAGAAAATTGAGAACAGCTGTGGTGAACATCAACTCGACGCGCGTGGATCTGTCCCTGACTGAGGGACTGTCCTCCTGGAATTCTTCAGCTTTCTTCTTTTTCTTTTCTTTTTTTAAGTGGGTGGGAGTAGGCCTGCTTGGTATGTCCTATGTTGCGGATTAGTATTCATCCTTTGGTTGGCTTGCAAACTCAAAGCTCAACAAAATCTTGACAAGGCTATTATTGCTCAGACGCTTGTAGCCATAGAACTAGGGGCTTCCCCTGCAGTGTGGTTATCACTGCTTTGATTATAAGCAGTCTCCCCCTCACTAGTGGTGGTGCTAAATGTTGAGACATCAGCCATTGCACCCCAAAGGATCTGCCCATCGCACTGGGTTGGTGAGGAGTCTTGGCCTGGCTGGTCCTTGTCTGTGTAGCTGTGGTACCTGAATTTTGAGACAAACAGCCCTTGCACCCCTAGGAGATGACTCCATTGCACAGGGATGGGTGTTTGCATCTCTTTCTGTTCCCCTTAGCCCTTGCACTCAGAGGACTTGCTTCCATTGCACCTGATAGGGTAAGGGAGACTGTCTTAAACTATTAGTCCTTGATCGCTTATTCCCCCAAGATAGAATTTGCTTGATTGGGCTTGAGTTTGAGTCATAACTGGTACCACGTTAGACAGGCCAAGAATAGCCAGTAGACAGATTCCTCAGCCGCTGTACCCAAAGGCTTCTGGTAAAGACACCCTGTAAAGCCTCAAACATTTCTATACACAGTCCCTGCCCACTAAGGTGTTTGTTCCACGGATAGAAGGTCTGGTAAGTCAATAACGGAGTGGACGGATAAGCCTCGGCCACCTAAGACAGGACAGCCCCGGGTGGGGAGGCTGACCCCGTGACGGGTAAGAGTTTGAGCACTGCCCTCTAAAGAGACTCAGACCCGCCGTGAGACCCCCAAATATAAGAGTTACAAAACCTTCCCAGGGACCTCAACTACCACCCTCTGCAATATAACAAAAAAGAGGCAGATGTAGGGAGCCGCGGCGGGTGCTGGCAAAGTCCACCATTGCTAGATGGCGCTGTCGGCCGTAATTCTTCCTAGTAAACAAGTAAATTGCGCATGTGCCATGGTAAAAGACCGCCAAAGTTAAAGCCCATCCCATGGCGTTTGGCGCGCAATGAGTAAGCAGCCAATCAGAGGTGAATACACCGCTCTAGGGTATATAGCAGTGCTTTCCCAGGCCTGGGCGTCTTCTTCGTTTTCTTCCACCATTTTGTTTTGGGGAATAAACGTGTTCTTACGGAAAGATTCTGGTGTGTGTGTGTGTGTGCGTTCTTGCCGGCGAGACGATTACACACGCGCCTCACAGGAACCCCTTGATCCGTTCAATGGTTAGCTGTGAACATCCACGAATCTATATTTCAGACTTGGGCAGACCTCTAAGGAGGCAGCTATATCAGGTTCCTGTCAGCACGCACTTCCTGGCATCCACATCAGCATCTACCTTTCCTAACTGCCCAAGGGAAACCCATGTAGAACAGTCTCTACAGCCTTTCCTTCAGTTTCTGTCCCACTCTTTGTCTCCACTTGCCCCCATGAGTATTTTGTTACTCCTTCTAAGAAGGGCCAAAGCACTCACACTTTGCTTTTCTTCTTTATGAGCTTCATGAAGTTGGGCAAGTTTTCACTGGCCATTCCCTCAATCTCTCCTATAGCCATACCCCTGCATTTCTTTTAGATAGGACAAATTTTGTTCTGTGTGTCAACTGTGTCTTCATTGAATTTGATCTCTCAGCTTTGATCACATGATCCCATACATTCACCATTAGTCTCTGTCCCAAAATCACATAAGACACTGTATAAATATTTGCTCTTCAATGTTAATATATTTTGCAAGACTATTGGTTTTATATTTTAAACTTTATTGCTTTTATTTTTTCCAAGAAAAAAATTCTCTATGAAGCCCTTCGTGATAGTAGATATAGAAACCACACAAGCCACCTGACATATTATTGTAAAGTAAGTGCAGGCTTCTGTGCTGCTCTTCATCCACATCTTAAATTTTGAAATTTGTCCCAATATAAAGATTATATTCTATTTCTAAAGATGGCATATGCTCATGATATCAATTCTGCCTAAGGCTTCAGAATCACTGGATTCCAGGTGTATGATGTTCTGCTTTGCTCCTGTGTTTCTTCTGAAAAATTTGGACAAATAGGAGTATTTTACCTCTGTGGCTGAATATGATTATCATATGTGCCTCATCTTTAGTTTTGCCAGACTGTGGGTTCACAACTCTTGATCTTCATGTTATGGGTAATTGTTGGTCCCCATGTAGATGTTTTAAATTGACTACCATTTTGTGGAAGACCAGCCAGAACTTTCCACTTCTGAGTTATCTCATTCTCCTGCCCTATGTTGCTTACTGATGATCAACATTTAGATTACTAATATTTTTATCAGTCCATTTGTATCTGTTTAAACATGCGTTCCATTTTAGGAAAATTTTATTAATGTAGAATTTTAAACTGGTACACTTTACATTTCTATAAGATGAATGCAGAACTGCTTTGAATGTCTAATTCTTTGTAGGAACTTCAGGAAAGAACTATGAGTTCTCTCTATCATTTCTGTTCTCTTGGTTGGTTTTTACAGGGGCATTAGTGACTTAATATGTAACTTTTGTTGTCCTGAAACTTGTTGCATTGACCGTGATGGCATCAAGCTCAAGGACATACAGCTCCCTGTGACTCTGACATTAAAGACATGACCAAAACCACCCAGAATTTATATCATTTATGTACTTACTTATTGTTCATATAATTCCTTTAACGTGTCATCAGTGCTGCTGGTCTGTTTCCCTCTCCATCTCCCTCTCAAATGGTATTTCTCTTGGAAAGCTATATCCTACTCAGTGGGTTCAGAAGCGACACATGCAGTCCTCATAATACAAGTTCCTTTTAAAATGACAAAGTGATTAGATTATAACTTCTGTGTCAAAGAAATAAATGATGGTAACACTAGAAATATATGATTACATTGTCTAGGAAGCATACCTTAATTTACAGTGATGACAGTATCATGTTTTGTGTTGTACACATATTGTAGGATGCAATGAATTTTGATGATGTGCATATCAACTTCACTAAAGAAGAGTGGGATTTGCTGGATCCTTCCCAGAAGAATCTTTACAAAGATGTGATGCTGGAAACCTACTGGAACCTCGCTGATATAGGTAAGATTGTGAATTTTCTTTTGTTTTTCAAAATAAGGGGACAAATATTTCTTGACTATTGATGACACTCTGTTATTTGACTTGGGAACATGGAAAATTGAGTAAAATAAATCAGAGTCAGTGCTGTGAAAAACCACAGTAAGTTGACTTTTGCCTAATTTCCAATACTATATCATTCATTTTCTCATACTGTGTTTTAGGGTACAATTGGGAAGACCACCATATTGAAACAGAATTTCAAAATTCTAGAAGGTACAAAAGGTAAGGTTAATGTGCAAACTGAAACATATGTGCCTCTGAGGCAATTTTAATATGTCCTGGAAACTGGAAAGTAAAGGAAGTATGTAAACTATCAGTCTTTTAAGTATAGCTATGATTCAAATATTCTCACAAAGCCATGGGCCTTAATGTCAGTTATCTTACTTGTGTTTGCAAGGCATTCCACTAAGGATGGAGACATAGAAACAATTCCTTAAGAGATGACTTTATTTGATTGGTAACTCCATTAGAGCTATGCTGTGGAACTACCAATCTGATCAGTCTCATAATATTTAGATGTTGCACATTTAATAGTGATAAACATATATCCAGAGCCATGCAATAAGTAAACAGTCCGTGTTAAATTCAGTGATACTCATATTTTTGTAGTGACATTGTTAAGTTTACTGAGAGGTCAGTTTATGAGAGTCAAGAATGTTGCCTTGGAGAAACCTCAATCCACATACAGTATGGCTAGAAGAAACAAAAACTCAAATGGTGTTGATTCAATGTGCAAAGCTTTCATTTCTTAATTTTATGCATATATCAAGTGTCCGAATTAAAAAAAAAACTATGTGAGCAAAGGGATATTAAAAGGAGCAACATCCCTATCTTTATTCTAGAACAGTGAGAAGATATGTAATATAATGCCTTTGATAGATTTTATGAATATGGTAGAAGTTTGCCATTTATTGGTTTTCTGACTTTACTGGGAACATCCCCAAAGTCACACTGCAGAATATCCCCATGGGTATTAGAAAAGTGTAAATTTTTCTGTTTTTAATGGTTCACAGTGCTAATGTGGGGTGATTCACACTACAGAAAATTTATGAATAAATCAGTGTTACAAAGGTCTCCTTTTTGCATTTTCCTTCAGATACATGAAATATATCATATTGAAATCTCATAGAGAAAAACGATGTTATACCTGTGAGACACGTATTAAATATTCTTGTCATCACAGGTGATTTCAAAGAGGCATCAAGCCAGAGTTGGGGAGAACACTATGAATATATGAAGTGATAAAACCTTAAGATATGGTTCTTCTTTTTTATTAAACCAAACTGTGAAATTAATTCATATTCATTAAATGATTAATCAGGATAATGAAAGTGGTAAAGCTTTCACTTGTGCCAATTATCATTGCAGACATGTAAGAAGTCACAGCGAGAAGAAACCATATGAATGTAATCAGTGTGGTAAAGCCTTTGCAAGGACCAGTCATCTCCAATATCATAAAAGAACACATATGGGAGAGAAGCCTTATGAATGTAATCAATGTGGTAAAGCCTTTTCACAACAGAGTAATCTCCAATGTCATAAAAGAACACATACGGGAGAGAAGCCTTATGAATGTAATCATTGTGATAAAGCCTTTTCAGATCAGAGTATTCTCAAAAGACATAAAAGAACACATACTGGAGAGAAGCCTTATGAATGTAATCACTGTGGTAAAGCCTTTTCAGATCAGAGTACTCTCAACAGACATAAAGGAACACATACTGGAGAGAAACCTTATGAATGTAATCAATGTGGTAAAGCCTTTACAAGACTCAGTTATCTCCAATATCATAAAAGAACACATACTGGAGAGAAACCTTATGAATGTAATCAATGTGGTAAAGTCTTTTCACAACAGAGTTATCTCCACTGTCATAAAAGAACACATACTGGAGAGAAACCTTATGAATGTAATCAATGTGGTAAAGCATTTTCACAACAGAGTTATCTCCACTGTCATAAAAGAACACACACTGGAGAGAAACCTTATGAATGTAATCACTGTGATAAAGCCTTTTCAGATCAGAGTATTCTCGAAAGACATAAAAGAACACATACTAGAGAAACCATATGAATGTAATCAGTGTGATAAAGCCTTTACAAGACCCAGTTATCTCCAATATCATAAAAGAATACATACTGGAGAGAAACCTTATGAATGTAATCAATGTGGTAAAGTCTTCTCACAACAGAGTACTCTCCAATGTCATAAAAGAACACATACTGGTGAGAAACCTTATGAATGTAATCAATGTGGTAAAGTCTTTTCACAACAGAGTAATCTCCAATGTCATAAAAGAACACATACTGGGGAGAAACCTTATGAATGTAATCAATGTGGTAAAGCCTTTGCAAGATCCAGTACTCTCAAATGTCATAAGAGAACACATACTGGAGAGAAACCTCATGCATGTACTCAATGTGGTAAAGCATTTTCACAACAGCATACTCTACAATATCATAAAAGGAAACATAGTGCAAATAACCCTTAAGAATGTAATTAACGTGATAAAGCCTACTTACAAGGGAGATGTCTCCAAAACTGTAGAAGACCACATACTGGAGAGAAATCTTATTAATATAATCTATGTGACAAAAGGCTTTTTACAAAGTTATTTTCTGCAAAAGTATAGAAGAGCCCATGTTGGAGAAGAACTATGAATGTAATTGTACTGGTTGGTTTTGTGTGGAACTTGACACAGGCTGGAGTTATCACAGAGAAAGGAGCTCCATTTGAGGAAATGCCTCCATGAGATTCAGCTGTATTGCATTTTATGAATTAGTGATAATTTGAGACGACCCACTGTGGGTCTCATCATTCTTGGGATGGTAGTCTTGGGTTCTATGGGACTTTGTTATTTTCCAAGAACTACAACTTCAG
>NW_021618505.1:0-2070 GCF_004785775.1 Grammomys surdaster | reverse complement strand
TGTCAATATCTTTATTTAGTAATTAATTCTGTAATAATCAATTCTGTCAATATCTTTATTTAATAAACAATTATGTCAATATCTTTATTTAAAAATCAATTCTGTCAACATATTTATTTATAAACCAGTTCTGTCAATATCTTTATTTAATAACCAATTTTGTAAGTATCTTTTTTTAATAAACAATTCTGTTAATATATTTACATAATAACCAATTTTGTCAATATCTTTATTTAATAATCAATTCTGTCAATATCTTCATTTAAAAACAAATTCTGTCAATATCTATATTTAATAATCAATTATGTAATAAAAAGTTCTGGCAATATCTTTATTTAATAATGAATTATCTCAATACGTTTCTTTAATAACCAAATTTGTCAATATTTTTATTTAAAAACCAATTCTGTCAATATATTTATTTAATAACCAATTCTGTCATTATCTTTATTTAATAAACATTTCTGTCAATATCTTTATTTAATAATCAATTATGTAGTAAACTATTCTGTCAATATCTGTAATTAAAAACCAATTCTGTCAACATTTTTATTTAAACACCAATTCTCTCAATATCTTTATTAAAAAACCAATTCTGTCAATATCGTTATTTTATAATAAATTTTGTAATAACCAATTCTGTCAATATGTTTATTTAATAACCAATTGTGTCACTGTCTTTATTTATTAAACAATTCTTTCTATCTTTAATAACCGATTCTATCAATATCTTTGTTTAAAAACCAATTCTGTCAATTTCTTTATTTAAAAAACAATTCTGTCAATATCTTTATATAAAAACCAATTCTGAAAATATCTTTATTCAATAATAAATTCTGTCAATATCCTTATTTAATAATAAATTGTGTTATAACCAGTTCTGTCAATATCTTTATTTAACAACCAATTCTGTCAATCACTTTATTTAATAACCAATTCTGTAAATATATTTATTTAAAAAACAATTCTGTCAATAACTTTATTTAATAACCATTTCTGTCAATATCTTTATTTAAAAACCAATTCTGTCAATATCATTATTTAATAACCAATTCTGTAAATATCATTATATAAAAAGAGTTTCTGTCAATATCTTTATTAAATAATCAATTCTGTCTATATCTTTATTTAATAAACATTTCTGTCAATATCTTTATTTAATAACCAATTCTCTCAATATCTTTATTTAATAATCAATTTTGTAATAAGCAGTTATGTCAATGTCTTTATTTTAAAACCAATTCTATAAATATCTTTATTTAATAATCAATTCTGAAATAACCAATTCTGTCAATATCTTTATTTAGAAACCAATTCTGTCAATATTTTTACTTAATAAACAGTTCTGTCAATAACTTTATTTAATGACCATTTCTCTCAATATCTTCATTAAATAACAAATTCTGTCAATGTCTTTATTTAATAAACAATTCTGTCAGTATCTTTAATAAATGATTCTGTCAATATCTTTATTTAAAAACCGATTCTAACAATATCTTTATTTAATAAACAATTAAGTCATTATCTTTATTTAAAAAACAATTCTGTCAACAGTTTTATTTAAAAACCAGTTTGTCAATATCTTTATTTAGTAAACAATTCTGTCAATGTATTTATTTAATAACCAATTTTGTCAATATCTTTATTTAATAATCAATTATGTAATAACCTATACTGTCAAAATCTTTATCTCATAACCAATTCTATCAATATCTTAATTTAATAAGCAATTCTGTCAATATCATAATTTAATAACCAATTCTGTCAATATTTTTCTTTAAAAACCAATTCTGTCAACATGTTTATTCAATAACCAATTCTGTCAATATTTCTATTTTATAATAAATTATGTAATAACCAATTCTGTCAATATTTTATTTAATGATGAATTATGTAATAACCAATTCTGTCAGTATCTTTATTTAATAACCAATTCTGTCTATATCTTTATTTAATAATCAATTCTGTAATAACCAATTCTGTCAAAATCTTTATTTAAAAACCAATTTTATCAACATATTTATTTAATGAACAATTCTGTCAATATCTTTACTTAAAAACCAATTCTGT
>NW_021618504.1:0-1891 GCF_004785775.1 Grammomys surdaster | reverse complement strand
TCTTCATTTGGAAGGCTGGTTCTAGTCATTTTCAGAGACATATGTATTAGTTAGCTGCAGTTCTCTATGATGTTATGTTAGCAAGAGTTAAAGTTGGGACAAGATCTGTATTTGAAACAAGTGTCAGTACATGTGTTAAGGCTATTTCAATTGTCAAGTTAAAATTACTTTTGTTTTTTCTACATTTTAATGTAAGTCATATTGATTGTACACTTTCTAATTCTGTTAGTGTGTTGAAACCTGGCATGTCTGTTATGGAGTTCTATCACCCAGCTTTTGTTTTATTGCCCTGAGTATTACAGGATCTTGGTATTCTGAAAAGAAGTTTGCAAGTACTGGAAGAAGTGAGTCAGGTTTTAAGCAGAAGCAAGAGGGTAGTGGGCTTGATTATTACTGGTATAACAGGTTTAATTACATGAATTGCTAGTACCACTGCTTCTGCAATTGCTTTGACACAAGAAATTAAGATAGCTACTTTTGTTAATCATTTAGCAAAAAAAAGAAAAGAAATGTTAGTAATGTGTTGAGTATACAAGAGGATCTAGATTGGCATGTGGAACAACAGATTGATGCTCTTTACCCTATTCAAATTATTGGAACGAGGTTCAGAGTTTAAGAATAAGGAGTCATCTCAAGTGTCATGCCAAAGACCAACGGATTTATGTTACTTCTAAAATTTACAATGATAGTCATTAAAATTAGGGAAAAAGACACTTGCAGGGTATTTGGCATAATTCTAACACCTCTCAGGATGTTTTAACTTTGTATAGTGAGCTTATGATTTTAAAGAATGCTGTTCTGCTGCACTTTGATGCTACAGATACTGCTGATAAAATTATCCATGGCCTAAGGTCACTATTTTCATTTTGGCCAAGCATCAAGAATGGCATTTATAGCCAAATCATGCTAACCCTTTTTGTCCTTGGAATATTTTTATTCCTGCCCATCATGTTAAAGCTTGTCTTTATCAACATCAGCATGTTGGCAGCCAAAGTACATGACTTGAAACTGAAAATGGACCCCCAGACAGAGTTATTAATTTAAAAGTCTGGCAAGCCAAGGATGGGTAAGATTCTCCACAGAGCCTTACCAACCTAAGACAGAAGTACATTACATTTGATAAGGCATATTCCACAACTGGTAAGGAAGGCATTCTTGGCAGAATGACCTAAGACAAGTGCAGTCTTGTTTATAAAATAATGAAGGGGGAGATGTGGAGAACTTTTGTGGCTTCTTGGCAGGAAACTGACATTGGCCAAGGACAAGGAAGTGGGCTTCAGGCTGGAATCTGACATTAGGCTAGAACAAAGAAGTAATTTCAGGCAGGAATCTAAATCTTAAGCTAGAACAAGGAAGTAGGCTTTGGGCATGAAAGTGACTTTGGGCTAAGACAGGAAAGTTGGATCAGATATTTTGGTCATTCTGATAAGCCCTTAGAAACAGTGATCACAGGAGTGTTCACAGGACTTTGTTTATTGCCTTGCTTTTTCTTTGACTATTTGTGTTTTTTGTCTCGCTTGTTCCCTGACTATTTACATCTATTGTATTGTTAGCTCCTCAACCTAGAACTGACCTTAATACTTGCATGTAATTAAAATGGTATAAAAGCAGATTGGGTAAAAAATTTAAAAATTAAAAAGAAGAAAAGGAAAAAAATTAAGTATTCAAATAAAACTTATCGTTGTGTTCTGCTGACAACCTTTAACCCACATTGGATTTGTATTAAAATTGCTAAACTTCCGTTTCAGAAAAAAAAAAAGCATCTCTTTAAAGTGTGCAAGCAAATCAGAGGACTGAACCAGGTGATTCCATTGTGCACAGTGCTTTCAAAATTAACAATGACAGAAATCACAAGAGAAGTGGTGATACAATTGCAAATGTGAAACATTGG
>NW_021618503.1:0-1883 GCF_004785775.1 Grammomys surdaster | reverse complement strand
AAAAAAAAAAGAAAGTATCATGCTGAGTGAGGATAGCCCATATCCAAAAAGACAAACATAGTATATAACATCCTCTTATATGTAGGTATTAGCTGTTAAGTCAATGATAACTAATAAGAATCCATAGAACCACTGAGGTCTAGTCAGAGACTAATGGGGACAGATAGTGTGATGGTTTATATATGCTTGGCCCAGGAAATAGCACTATTAGGAGATTTAGCCCAGCAGAGTAGGTGTGTCACTATTGGTGTGGGCTTTAGATCTTCGGCCTAGCTTTCTGGAAATCAGATTTCTCCTAGCAGTCTCCAGATGAAAATGTAGAACTCTCAGCTCCTCCTGCACCGTGCCTGCATGGACACTGACATGCTCCCACCATGATGATAATAGACTAGACATCTGAACCTGTAAGCCAGTTCTAATAAAATGTTGTCCTTATAAGAGAAAAAAAGACAACTTAAGGGCATACAACCAGGAAAGAAAGAAGTCAAACAATCATTATCTGCAGATCACTTGATATTATCTGTAAATGAGACTAACATTTCCACCAATGATAAATGGACAGATATAAAAATAGGGAAGCACTGATCACAGTAACATTGTATATTATAAAATACCTCAGGGTAACACCAGCCAAGCAAGTGAAAGACTTGTATGATAAAAGCTTCAAGTATGTGAAGAAGATACCACGGGACAGAAAAATCTCCATAATCATGGAACAGAAACATCAGTTCATAACAGTCCATGAATCTGATAAGAAACACTGTCATGATCTCCTAAACTAAAAGGCAAGGCAAACGCAGCAACCATCTGAAATTACATCCTTTGACCAGCACATACCTCAGCCTTCAGGGCTCCTGTTTCCCTCAACCATGTCTTGCATCTCAGAATTTGTCCTTCCTATTGGCTACTGACTGACTTATGACATCATTCCCCCTCTGAGCCTACCAGCACCTGTTAGAATCCTGGGGTTTCCATGGTGCTGCCTGTAAACAAATTTGGATCACTACAGGTACCCTGTGACCAGTGACCAGTGGGCTCTGTCTGACATTGGACACACTCGCTAGTTTGGTCAGCATATTGGACAAAGACTAACATTTATCCTGCTCAGTTGTAGAGTTCACTCCCCCTACTAAGCCCCCCCGACCATGTCAGGTAAGGAAAGAAACTTTCAAACATTTTTTGATCACATCTTTCCTTATTTTTAGTATATGTTTAAATCTTGCAAATACTAGGGATGACACAGCTATAGATATCTCATGTTGAAAGTCATATTTAGCTTTTGTTCTTCCTAAGAATATGACTTTGGACACACAGTTTACTCTCAACTGATTCTTTATCAACCTCAGGGAGATTACAGTGCTACTATGGTCTAGGCTCTGTGCTGTTGAATCTTAAAAGACAAGTGAATGTGCTAGAGACTAAGGGGGACAGGACTCTGAGAGGTAGTTCTTATAGTGAAAGAATTACTGAGGCTGTTACATGAAAGATGGACTTCCAAGAACTGGGGAACAAAATACAATCCTAACTATAAAGATGAAAGGCTAGAAAACAGAGCAATAGAAAGAGTCAAACCTGCAGAAGTGATCTTTAAGGAACACAAAAAATAGTCTTGGACAGAATATTGCAGAGACCCATACATATTAAATCAAAGGGCTCAGGACATTGTCATTTCCCAAGTTTTGTTTAGGCAGCCATATTAGGACTCATCTGGGAGCAACTTCACTATTGCACACGGAGGATATTATCCCACTCTCATCCTACACTCTTGCAATCTAACACATCTTGGACAGAGTTCTCTGATTCTTGTATGCACTGGTTTTATTGGAAATTATCAGCTGGGACTGGGAACTCCATATTAGGTTGTTCTCTGTACAACACAAACT
>NW_021618502.1:0-1159 GCF_004785775.1 Grammomys surdaster | reverse complement strand
CTTTAAGGGCTTCTACCTGTTTACATGTGTACTCCTATGTTTCTTTGAGGGAATTATTTATGTCCTTAAAATTTTCTACCATCATTATGAGAAGTGATTTTAAACCCGTATCTTGCGTTTCTGTTGTCTTGCAGTATTCAGGTATGCTATGGTGGGAGAATTAGGTTCTGATGATGCTAAGTTACCTTGGTTTCTTTTGCTTATGTTCCTGCTCTTATCATTCAATATCAAGTTATTTCTGGAACTCCCTCAAGGCCAGTGACTTAGGATCCTTCTGGTCTGTGGCTGTGCCTGTAGCAGTCCTAGGGCACCATTTCTGCACCCAATCACCCCAAACCCAGGGGAGGCTGGACTCCCAGGAGGTCTAATATGCCCAGTAACATAGTATAATAGGATCACAGAACTCAGTAGCTTGAACAGACCAGAATCCCAGATGAAGCCTGACTCCCAGGAGCTATAACAACAAGGATCTCAGGATCACAGGAATCACAGGACACCTGGACTCTGAGGAGTTCTGACACAACAAAGATAACAGAACAAACAGCCTCCAGTCAGAGGCAGTGAGTTAAGGTATCACCAGAAATAACCAAATAGCAAAATTCAAGAGATTAGTGATATGATATAAAAGTGACAATTAAACTTACATCAATTTTACTAGGACAACATAGTAACTTGCCAGGTTACAACCCCCATTAATGCCAGCTCACAATCTTCCATAAACAAAGTACTTCATAGAAGATATGATTCAAGCATGCAAGCTTCTAATGTGTCATCACTGGAGAAAATTTCCCAGTGGAACTCTACAGCAATATTCCTGCAAAACATATCTTCTACACTAGGTGATATTTCTGCACAACATTTACATTAGCATGAAATCATAATTAATGTATGTGTGAATGAATGGATTACATTTTAAAGACAAATATTGTGTGAACATCCAAATTCCACAGCTCCCTACAGACTAGCACTGTGCACTTCACAATAAAGATGGGGTTAGTTTTGTTCCTCAGCATTGTTGCCAATGTACAGCTTGCTTGCCCTGAAAAAAGAAATGCATTGATGTGTGAGGTATTAAAAGCAAGAGTGAGACATTCAAGACTTCAAGTGTCCATGAATCCCGGATATGGTTTTAGAATATGGAAGATATTCCTTTTGTCTT
>NW_021618501.1:1716-2804 GCF_004785775.1 Grammomys surdaster | reverse complement strand
TTGTTCATACGAAATTTGATTCTGGCAGTTTGGATGCTTTAAAAGGAGCTTAATATGCTGAAGTATTAGCAGCAGGGAAGCGAGTGGTGCTAAGAGTGATTTTAAATGAGGGGGTTGGCACAGTAGATTTCAGATGAGAGGAGTATTAATATGAGGCTTAGAAAATATCTTAATATTTTGGTGAAGAATAGTGCTTCCTTTTGCAGTTGTCTTAAGAGTTTTCTGGAGGGTAATTTAAATTGATGTAAATTAATACCATAAATAAAGGGAGCCTCAAGAGACCTAGATTAGACTTTGTTCTGTTGTTCACTCTTATGGGAAACATTTTAAGAAGTAGAGTAAAATGGGAAACGGAAAGCCCAAAATGGAGGTGTTCTATGACTGATGACTATTGGTTATTCATGTTTATTTATTTCTGATTTACTAATAGCCATGAAACCTTATCATTGATTATTCCTGTTCATTTATTTCTGACTTACTATTATCTATGAATGTTGACTTTTGTTATTTCAGATTAATTTATTTCTGATTTCCCATGCACTATGACTGATGACTATTGATTATTCATGTTCATTTATATGTAATTTACTATTATCCACTATCGTGAATATTGATTATTCTTGTTCATTTATTTCTCATTTACTTATATCAACGATTGTTGAATATTGATTATTCCAGTTCATTTACTTCTGACTTACGCTTAAACATGACTGATGACTTTTGATAATTCTTCTTTATTCATTTCTGTTTTCCTATGAACTATGACTGATGACTATTGTTTATTCATGTTCATTTTTTTCTGATTAACTATTATCGACGAAGTGTGAATATTGATTATTCTTCTTCATTTATTTCTGATTTACTATTAGCAACGATTGGTGAATATTGATTATTCCTGTTCATTTATTTCTGACTTGCTATTATATATGACGGATGACTATTGATACTTCAGCTTTATTTATTTCTGATTTTACATGAACAATGATTGATGACTATTGATTATTCATGAACATTTATTGCTGATTTACTATTATAAACGATTGGTGAATATTTATTATTCCTGTTCATTTATTTCTGACTTACTATTA
>NW_021618501.1:1223-1706 GCF_004785775.1 Grammomys surdaster | reverse complement strand
TATTGATTATTCATGTTCATTTATTTCTGATTTACTATTATCTACAAATGGTGAATATTGATATTCCTGTTCATTTATTTATGACTTACTTTTATCTATGACTGATGACTATTGATATTTCAGCTTTGTTTATTTCTGATTTCCTATTAACTATGAGTGATGACTATTGATTATTCATGTTCTTTTTTTTCAGATTTACCATTATCGATGAATGGTGAATATTGATTATTCATGTTCATTTATTTGTGACTTACTATTATCTATGACTAATGACTATTGATATTTCAGCTTTTATATTTCTGATATACTATGAACTATGACTGATGCCTATTGATTATTCATGTTCATTTATTTCTGATTTACTCTTATCCACGAATGCTGAATATTGATTATACCTGTTCATTTATTTCTGAATTACTATTATCTATGGCTAAAGACTATTGATACTTCAGCTTTATTTTTTTGTGATTTACTATTAAATAT
>NW_021618501.1:0-1213 GCF_004785775.1 Grammomys surdaster | reverse complement strand
TATTCATCTTTACCATTATCCATGAATGGTGAATATTGATTATTCATCTTCAATTATTTCTGAATTACTATTATCTATGACTGATGACTATTGACATGTCGGATTTAATTTTTTCTGGTTTACTTTTAACTATCACTGATGAGTAAAGATTATTCATGTTCAATTATATCAGATTTACTATTATCCACGAAGAGTAAAATATTGTTTATTCCTGTCCACTTATTTCTGACTTACTCTTATCTACGACTTATGACTATTGATACTTCAGCTTTCCTTATTTCTGACCTCCCATGAACTATGACTGATGACTGTTGATTTTTCATGTTCATTTGTTTCAGGTTTACTCTTATCCACGAATGGTGAATATTGATTATTCATGTTCAATTATTTCTGGCTTACTATTATCTATGACTGATGATTACTGATATTTCACGTTTATTTAACTCTGGTTTCCTATTATCTATGACTGATGACTATTGGTTATTCATGTTCATTTATTTCTGATTTACTCTTATCCACGAATCTTGAATATTGATTAATCCTGTTCATTTATTTCTGACTTACTATTATCTATGAGTGATGATAATTGATACTTCAGCTTTATTTATTTCCGATTTTACATGAACTATGACTGATGACTATTGATTATTCTTGTTCATTCTTTTCTGATTTTCAAATATCCACGAATGGTGAATATTAATAATTCCTGTTCATTTATTTCTGATTTACTATTACCAATGATTGGTGAATATTGGTTAATCCTGTTCATTTATTTCTGACTTACAATTATCTATGACTGATGACTATTGATATTTCAGCTTTAATTATTTCTGACTTCCCATGAACCATGACTGATCACTATTGATTGTTCATGTTCATTTTTTTCAGATTTACAATTATCCGCGAATACGGAATATTGATTATTCATGTTCATCTATTTCTGACTATTATCTTTGACTTTGACTACTGATATTTCAGCTTTATATATTTCTGATTTAAAATAAACTCTGTCTGATGACAATTGATTAATCAAGTTCGTTTGTTTCTGGATTACTATTATCCAAGAAATGTTATTATTGATTATTCATGTTCATTTATTTCTGACTTACTTTTATCTATGACTGATGACTAATGATATTTCACCTTTATTTATTTCTGATTTACTTTGAACTCTGACTGATGACTACTGATTAATCAAGTTTGATTTTTTCTG
>NW_021618500.1:3418-5781 GCF_004785775.1 Grammomys surdaster | reverse complement strand
GGTCCTGAGTTCAATTCCCAGCAACCACATGGTGGCTCACAACCATCTGTAATGGGATCCGATGCCCTCTTCTGGTGTGTCTGAAGACAGCTACAGTATACTTACATAAAAATAAATAAATCTTAAAAAAAAAAAACTATAGATCACAGGGGTACGGGGAGTTAGGATACTGTGACTATAAGTAAAACTGAATAATCTTGTTTGTGAGAGTCCCAGAATATATTCAGAAGAGTAAAGTCACATCCAAGGTATATGCCTAAGCATATATTAAGCCTAGTGTATTGTTAACATTCTTATATGAACGTATCTTTATATCAAAGGAACTTCTTTCTTTTCTTTTTTTGTTGGGGTGGTGGTGGCTGGGGATGACAGCATCTCACTGTTCCTGTTGGCCTGGAATTCACTCTGTAAAACCATAGACTGGCCTCAGACTCAAGAGATTTACCTTGCCACTACACCCTGCCAGAGGAATTTTTGTTGGTTTTTTTTTTTTTTTTTTAGGCTAAATCTCATTGTGTAGCCCTGGTTGGCCTGAAACTCACAGCCGTGTACCTGCCTCTGTTTCTTTGGCCTTAAAGATAAAAAGATATGCACTGCCACACCAGACCTAAGGACATTTTGGAGAGGAGGGGTAGTTGAGACAGCATCTCAGTATTATTATTGCTCTGCTGTTCTGGAACTCAACTATGTAGATCAGGTTGACCTGGAATTCCCAGAGATCTTCCTGCCTCTGCCTCTTAAGTGCTGGCATTCTAGTGTGGGCTGCCACACCTGGATGAACCAAACGGTAGGAATTTTTTTTAACATTGTCTTGGGGCCGAAGAAATGTCTCAGTGGTTAAGAGCACTTCTTTCAGAGAATTGGAGTCCAGTTCCCAGCATCCATGTTGTGGCTCAGAATCATCTATAACTTCAGGACCAGAGAACCCAATGTCCCTTTTTTCATCTCCTCTAAGGCCACCCGTGGTATGATGCACATGTGAAGACAAATCACTCACGTGTAAACTGGAATAAGTACATCTAAAAGAACCTTTAAAGTGTTTCCGGTGGGTGAAGAACCCTTAGAGCAAACATTGGGAATCATGCAAGAATTCTTCTTTTTAAATATGTGACTATATTTAAGCCTCCATGAGTTTCTGAGCACCTCAGGCATGTAATATGCTTAAATTCTCCCTTCTCCCCCAGACAGGGTTTCTTTGTGTAACTCTGACTGTCCTGGAACTCATTCTATAGACCAGGTTGGTCTTGAACTCAGAGATCCACCCATGTCTGCCTTCCCAGTGCTGGGCTCTAAGGTGTGAGCCACCACTGGCAGTTCATTCTTAACGTTCAGGAGGAAGAGCCAAGAGGATCATGAGCTCAGAGTCATTTTCATATACTTGTGAGTTTAAGGCCAGCCTTAAAAGATATCTGAGATAGCATCTCATTAAGTTGCCCAGGCAGGTTGTGAATTTGGAGGTTGTCCTCCCACCTGAGCTGCCCAGGTAGCTGAGATGATACACCTAGACCACCATGCCTGCCTCCTAGTGTCTGTTATTGTCATGCGTGGCATGTCACCTTGGGAAATGCTCGTCAGGTCTGAGCATGACTCAAGATGATTATTTGTTCCTGAGGTGTAAATCCAGACTGTAATAGCTGTGCTGATAGTCAGCAGGCAAATAAGGAAAGGGAGCGTCCCTCACTTTAGGCCTGGAGGTCAGGGAGTAAGTAGGATGCAGACATGATAACAAGGACAGATGCTGCACTTGGGGTGGAAGGACCTCTGTCCTCCGCCTTTATCTGTACGTGTATTATGTATATAGGATATGAATGTTTCTACCGTCATGTTGGAGTGGCACACTCCTGCTGATTCTTTAACATTGGTTTTGTCTTCCCAGTTGATGCTTTCCGAGTGGTTAATTGATGTCCCTTCAGATTTGGGGGAAGAATGGATTGTGGTTGTGTGTCCTGTTGGGAAAAGAGCCCTTATCGTGGCCTCCAGGGTGAGTAGCTGTTTCCTGCCTCTTATGCCTGCAAGCCTAGTATGTGTTGAAAGGATTGTCTGCCTCCTTTTCCTTTGGGCCTGGAGTTGGCCTCCTAGTACTTTCCTGCCAGAAAAGTCTGTTGCCAGACCTCTTTGGGCTAATGACAACCCTATAGAATGAAGAGGAAGAGTCAAGGGTACCTGGGAATGCCTAATGAGCATGGAAGCTTTCTCTCTACAGGGTTCAACCAGTGCCTACACTAAAAGTGGCTACTGTGTCAATAGGTTTTCTTCCCTTCTGCCGGGAGGCAACAGGAGAAACACAACAACAGCCAAAGGTACCAACATACGCTGTCTGTCTGCTATGTTCCCGGGTTTCCTCCTGACTCTCCCTCTCTGTC
>NW_021618500.1:0-3408 GCF_004785775.1 Grammomys surdaster | reverse complement strand
CCTCCTGACTCTCCCTCTCTGTCTGCTATGTTCCCGGGTTTCCTCCTTTTTTTTTTTTAGGTTTTTCGAGACAGGGTTTCTCTGTGTAGCCCTGGCTGTCCTGGAACTCACTCTGTAGACCAGGCTGGCCTTGAACTCAGAAATCCGCCTGCCTCTGCCTCCCAAGTGCTGGGATTAAAGGCGTGCGCCACCACCGTCCGGCTTCTGGGTTTCTTCCTGACTCTCCCTTTGGTGCTGAGGCTCAATCACAAAGGCTCTCTGAGGCTTCAGGGGCCAGCCAGCCAATTCAGTAGGTAAAAGTGCTTTTGGAGAAGTCCTCATGACCTGAGTTGGACCCCTAAAACCTCCAGTGAAAGTTAAAGAGTTAACTCCTACGAGTTGCCGTGTGGTCTCCACACAAGACATACGTGCCGTAACACATGCCCATGCACACGCAGCTTATGTAACAGTAAACTTTTTTTTTTTTAAATATATTTATTTATTCAATGTATGTGAATACACAGTCATTCTCTTCAGACACACCAGAAGAAGGCATCAGATCCCATTACAGATGGTTGTGAGCCACCATGTGGTTGCTGGGAATTGAACTCAAGACCTTTGGAAGAGCAGTCCATGCTCTTAACCACTGAACTATTCCTCCAGCCCAACAGTAAACTTTTAAATTACTCTCCCACTAAGCTATATGCGTAGTCCCAGACTTGTGTTTTCTTGTGATAGTGTAAACCCTGTGTCTTAGTTAGGGTTACTGTTGTTCTGATGAAACACTGTGTCCAGAGCAAGTTCAAGAGGAAAAGGCTTATTTGCCTTACACTCCTGCATTGTAGTTCACTTAAGGAAGCAAGGACAGGACCTCAAACAGGGCAAGAGGGGAGGAGCTGACAGAGGCTATGGAGGGGTGCTGCTTACTGGCTTGCTAAGCTTGCTTTTTTATAGAACAGGGGACCACCAGCCCAGGGGTGGCATCACCCAGGAGGGGCTGGGCCCTCCCCATCAGTCACTAATTAAGGAAATGCTCTACAAGGTTGCCTACAACCAGATCTTAGGGAGGCATGTTCTTAATTGAGGTTCCCTCTTCTCGGATGACTTTAGCTTATGTCAAGTTGTCATAGAACTATCCTGCACACCATGTAACCCAAGCTGGCCCAAACCTCCTGATCTTCCTGCCTTAGCCTTCCCCGTGCTAGGATTATAAACTGAGATTGAAATCATTATACCTAGTTAGTTACTAAGTTTTTATCATTTAAGAAGAGTGTCTTGTACTGGGCAGTGGTGGCGCACGCCTTTATTAATCCCAGCACTTGGGAGGCAGAGGCAGGCAGATTTCTGAGTTCGAGGCCAGCCTGGTCTACAGAGTGAGTTCCAAGACAGCCCGGGCTACACAGAGAAACCTTGTCTCGAAAAAAAAACAAAAAAAAACAAAAAGAAAAAGAAAAAAAAGGAAAGTGTCTTGTTGTCTTGTATTGTTTGCCCGGCTCTCTTCAAGCTTGTCGTGCAGTGAAGACTTGAAATCTTTATGTTCTTTGATCTACCTTCCAAGTAGTAGGGTTACAGGCTTGTGCCGTTATGCTCGGCTTATTTGCAATTTTAAAAAAACAGTACAAGATGGTGTTTTGCTTGGTTGGGTATTTTTGTTAGGCTATTTGTGTTTTCTTTTTTTAATTTTTTAAAAGATATTTTATTATTTTGTGTGTATGGATATTTTGTCTGCATGTATATCTGCATCTTTTGCATGCAGTGCCCCTGGAGGCCAGAAGAATTCGGCAGACACCCCCACCCAGTGCTAAAGTTATAAACTACTATGTGTTGCCATGTGGATGCTGGGTATTGAGCCAGGGTTCTCTGAAGGAGCAGCCACTGCTCTGAACTTCTGAGCCATTGCTCCAGCACCATGGTTTTGTTTACGAGACAGTCTCTTGTTGCACAGACTGGCTTTCAGATTGCTCTGTAGCTAAGGGTGAGCTTAAACTTCTGATCTTTCTGTCTCTAGCTCCAACGAAATCCTAGGCGCCCGCCTCTATCCCTTGCTTCATGAGCTGGGTATTGCACCCACTAGACAAGTACTTGACAGTGGAACTGTATCCCTGACTCAATGCTTTCCTGTTGTTTGTTTTTAACAGAAGTCTGTTCAGTAGGTTTGAGGATAGAACAAAGTCCAAAACCCTCCAAATATTCTCTGTGGGAAAAAGCAGAAAACAAACCAGGCAGCTGTACTTAGCCTTTCAGTCGGTGGTAGGGAGAGAGATGTTTCTGACGCCTCTGTGTGGGGGACGTGAGAATTGAGTGAAGTCAAGGGGGTTGGAGTGGACCTCTGACACATGTGGTGGATTCCCTAATTAGTGGGTGTACCCTTTGTCTTTGGCCTCTGCTCAGCACGGGAATGACAACGGTCTGGAAGGGCTTAGTTCATGCGCAGTTATACTGCCCTGGTCTGGGGCCTCAATTCTTTGGTTGTAGACAGGGCATGTTGACCCTGGTGATCTCAAGGGTGTCTGTGGAGAACAGGAGGCTCTGCGCCCTTCTGCTCCTTTGCATCCCAGGGTGCTGATTGTCACGAACTTCTTTTTTCCACCTTGACCCTTCTCTGGTGCACTAGCTAGGTGGAGCCTCTTTAGTGTCGGGGTTGCTCCCTGGTCAAGTTGTCTGTTGCTTCTGGCCTTAGATGCAGGTGAGGTAGCTCCCGGTTCCCCTTTGTTTTGTAGAAGGCAGAGTTTGCATTTGTAAGATCTCAGGTGGTTTTCTATAAAATATGAGCTGTCATGGATTTTGAGTCTCAGGGTGAGCTCCTGTTGGTGTTCTCGTTGACCCCGCAGTCTCCAAGAATGAGGCCACTTCCCTAGTCCCAAGTCTTGCCCCCTGGTCAGTGCTGGAAATCCATAGGGAAAAACCATGTGCTTTAGGAAACAGGGAGAAATTCTGCTGAGGCGTCACCATCAGAGCAATGCCAGATCTTTGCTGTGTGCCTGAGCACAGCAGACTTTTGGCTAGTTGTTTTAATGACCCACTTTGGAAGCATTTTCTCTTCAGGGTCAAGTCTCCTTAGCTGCATGATACACGTAGACCTGAGAGTCCCTCTCGGCAGGACATCTTTGAATGAAGGTCACCACCTTACAAAATGGCATGCGGTCTTTTCCATAACGGTCCCTGAGATAAGGGCAGTAATGGCGTAGTGAGCTGTTCCTGGGATTCCCAGCCTCGTTTCCTTCCTCCTTTGCTTTCCTCAGCTACTGCAGCTTTCCTCACACCTGGCCTCAGTAAACAGACGAGGGTTATAAGGACTAGATGTGTGTTCTTGGTTGGTGTGAGTGGACCTGGTAAAGCTGAACCCGAGACCCAGGTCTACTCTCTACCTGCTCAGGCTTAAGTAGTAAGGCTAACTTTCTCTGTTGGGTTTGTGGGTTCTCTCTCTCT
>NW_021618499.1:0-3688 GCF_004785775.1 Grammomys surdaster | reverse complement strand
CTACAAAATGGCGGAGACCCCTTAATCGCCATTCTTTACCCCTCCCCCCAAGAAATCTCCCGCGCTCTGCCTGCCAAGAGGTTTGCCCCTCCCCCAGGGGTTAACTTTTCGCGCTAAAATTCCTCCACTCCCCGCCATTTGCGGCCGGCTGGTTATACCCCAGCTGACTTGCCTGTAAAACAGAGCTGGCTCTCTGTTTGCCCCTTCCCCACTAGTCCCCTTCTAAGTCATTTGCGGCCAGCCATCACCCAGCTGGCTTGCCTGTTAGCAGAGAGAGTCTGAGACTCCATCTGCGCCCCTTCGCCTTTGTCTAACTTAAAATTTCTTTCTCAACCTCTAGGTGTCACACAGCCTTTCACTCCTTCTGACTCTGCTACCAAACTTCTATGTTTTTCGCTTTAAACTTTTCTTCAAAGTTAGCCTTTCTTTTCTCTAAGAAAAACAACAGGGGGAATTCCTTGGCCTCTCTGCTAGAACATCCAGGTGGTAACCCAAACCACCACATGGCAAAACAGGCCTTTCCTCCACTACTTCTAAATCTACCATTAATGCCTTTTCCCCTAACAGGAATGCCTAGAACAACAGTGTTTGTGCTTTTCAACCCAAAATTTTTTGCTTTTGTTTAAATGTCTCCTTTTCACTCATGATATATTCTCAACAATTTTTTTTCAACTTTTAAAATTTCTTCAAGATATGAAAGTCATCTAAATTTACTTCCACAGGTTAAATCAAGAAGCTGATCAACATCTTTCAGCTATTAATTAACAAATAGTTTCCTTTTACAGACAAACTGTTGCTGCCTACATAATTAATACGATTTTCTTCCACAGCCAGCTAAAACAGACTCAAAGGTGACTTCTAAAACTAAAATTTCTTCAAACACCTTTGCTTTCCAAGATCTCAACGACACACCATGATGTACCTGATCCCAAGTAGCCTAATGCTTGCTACCCCTTTACAGACATCCCCCTGCTGGGGTGCCGCTTCTCTGTTGTGATTTTTCTACAGGTGCTCCCACAAGTCCAACAGAGACTTATAGAGCCTCCTGGAACCTGCCTAGGATGCCATGCTGTCTTCTTACAGCCACACCGCCTGACTACAGATTCCAGAGACACACTGAGATCCAGAGACACATGCCAAGATCCAGAGATGCTGAGTCCTGTGGACAGATTCAGACCTTCCAGCTACAAATGAACTCTTTTGACAAAGTCAAATAACTAAAGTTACATGTTAGTGAGGAAAACGTAATGTCTATCTAGATTAGTCAGATATTACTACCCTCAAACTGTAACACATAAATTCAATTGATTCAATGATCCCTTACCTTCCCTAACCCCCACCCTGCTCCCCTTTACCCTGTGACATAATTATGCTAATACCTCTGGCCTACATAGTGCTTTCTTTCGACTTCCTCATCCAAAATTTTCACAGTGACCCCCCTTTTTTAAAAAAAGTAAAGGGAGGAGATGTGGGACTGCATAAGGGTATCCTGGGTCATGGTTGAGCAGGTACTTAGAACCCCGAGATTCTCTGTGGAATTCCTCATGAGAACCGGCAGGAGTTCGGTCCCTCCCATCACCTAAGATCCTGAAAAACAGTCACAGATCTCCATAGAGTCACCCAGGCGATAGGCCTCAGGCCTTAGAGATTTACATACTAATGAAGGCCAGAGGGCAGAGCAAATTAAACATTCCTCCCCCCAGATCCTCCCCTAATCCTCCCCCTTTCTCCCTCCCTATATAACTCGGGACAGCCCTGAGTTTTTGGGGGGTACGCCTAGATCCATCTATTATCCGTCATGTCAATAAACCATTTTAGAACCAAGGACTTCCTCGTGTTACTGGGGCCCGCCGCCGCCAAGGCCCTCAGGCCGCTGGAACCGTAGGATCTCCCTCTCTGATGTGGGGACCCGCCACGGAGGCGGGCTTGCGCCGCTGTGGCGGCCTTTTTTAAATTTTCCCCACATTTGGCGCATCCAACGTGGAGCACAGACACCCACGGACTTCAAGGACTGGGCCACCCCAGTCTGCTACAGAACGCAGCCGAGCTTCCCGCCGCCTTGTCCGGTGCTGTGAGAAATCGACTCAGTGAAGATTCTGCGCTTCTCCCATGCTGACTAAAGCTACAGCTGCTTAATCTCTCACTTAGAAGATCTCTGCGTTCCAGCCACGAGGACCCACATCTCCAAACAAGCTGGCCAGGCCGCCGAGTCTGCTAAGCAAGTACAGTCTCTCCCACGGATGCTGCTAGGGCCTCTTTCTTCTTCCCCTATCCCTCTTCTCGGCTGTGGGCTGTCCGACGTGAGCCCACATGCCCCCCGTCTCAGCCCTCCGAGCCAAGGGCTTGAGACCAATCGGTCCCTGGCTGCCCCAGAGCACAGGGGATCCCCAACCCCTTTCATTTTCTCGGCAGTGGGTTGTCCGACGTGAGCCCACGTGCCCCAAGAGCTCTGCATCCCCGTGAAACCTGAGTAAAAATTCCCCATGCTGGGCGGGGCCCCGCTGCGCTCGCCTGGTGTCGCAGGGAATAAACTCAGCCAAGACCCCGTGTCACGGCAGACACACGGACACACAACACAACAGAGATTCACGCCCACGCGTGCCCACGCATGGGCCTACATCGTTCCCTACAGGTGGTAGAGGATCCGGACAAAGCCAGCTCCAAGAATATCCCCCGCTGGCGTCCGCCAAGACCCTCTCCATGGAACCGTGAGTAACTCCAGCCTAGTCCCTAAGACTAGATGGCTCTCTACATCCTTTCTCCCTCTTTCTCTCTCCACGTGTTTCGGGCCAACGTTTTCTCTAAATCTTAGCTACCACTAGCTCCTGCCTGACTCAAAAGACTAGATCTCTCTCCCTCTTCTCCACGTGTTCACTACAAAATGGCGGAGACCCCTTAATCGCCATTCTTTACCCCTCCCCCCAAGAAATCTCCCGCGCTCTGCCTGCCAAGAGGTTTGCCCCTCCCCCAGGGGTTAACTTTTCGCGCTAAAATTCCTCCACTCCCCGCCATTTGCGGCCGGCTGGTTATACCCCAGCTGACTTGCCTGTAAAACAGAGCTGGCTCTCTGTTTGCCCCTTCCCCACTAGTCCCCTTCTAAGTCATTTGCGGCCAGCCATCACCCAGCTGGCTTGCCTGTTAGCAGAGAGAGTCTGAGACTCCATCTGCGCCCCTTCGCCTTTGTCTAACTTAAAATTTCTTTCTCAACCTCTAGGTGTCACACAGCCTTTCACTCCTTCTGACTCTGCTACCAAACTTCTATGTTTTTCGCTTTAAACTTTTCTTCAAAGTTAGCCTTTCTTTTCTCTAAGAAAAACAACAGGGGGAATTCCTTGGCCTCTCTGCTAGAACATCCAGGTGGTAACCCAAACCACCACATGGCAAAACAGGCCTTTCCTCCACTACTTCTAAATCTACCATTAATGCCTTTTCCCCTAACAGGAATGCCTAGAACAACAGTGTTTGTGCTTTTCAACCCAAAATTTTTTGCTTTTGTTTAAATGTCTCCTTTTCACTCATGATATATTCTCAACAATTTTTTTTCAACTTTTAAAATTTCTTCAAGATATGAAAGTCATCTAAATTTACTTCCACAGGTTAAATCAAGAAGCTGATCAACATCTTTCAGCTATTAATTAACAAATAGTTTCCTTTTACAGACAAACTGTTGCTGCCTACATAATTAATA
>NW_021618498.1:0-2418 GCF_004785775.1 Grammomys surdaster | reverse complement strand
ATGACTATTGATTGTTCATGTTCATTTATTTCTGATTAACTATTATCAACGAATGGTGAATATTGTTTATTCATGTTCATTTATTTCAGACTTACTATTATCTATGACTGATGACTAATGATATTTCAGCTTTATAGATTTCTGATTTACTATGAACTATGACTGATGACTATCGATTATTCATTTTCATTTTTTAACCTTTACCATAATCCACGAATGGAGAATATTGATTATTCATGATCATTTTTTTCTGATTTACTATTATCCATGAATGCTGAATATTGATTATTCCTGTTCATTTCTTTCTGACTTACTATTATCTATGACTGATGAGTATTAGTAATTCAGCTTTACTTTTTTCTGGTTTACTGTTAACTATGACTGATGACTATTGATTATTCATGTTCATTTATATCTGATTTACTATTATCCAGAAATGGTGAATATTGATTATTCTTCTCATTTATTTCTGACTTACTCTTATCTATGACTGATGACTATTGATATTTCAGCTTTGTTTTTTTCTGATTTCCTATTAACTATGACTGATAACTATTGATTATTGGTGTTCATTTATTTCTGATTTACTATTTTCCACGAATGGTAAATATTGTTTATTCATGTTCATTTATGTCGGTCTTACTATTTTCGATGACTGATGACTATTGATATTTCAGCTTTATATATTTCTGATTTACTATGAATTATGACTGATGACTATCGATTATTCACGTTCATTTTTCTCATCTTTACCATTATCCACGAATGGAGTATATTGATTTTTCATGATCATTTATTTCTGATTTACTATTATCCACGAATGCTGTATATTGATTATTCATGTTCATTTATTTCTGACTTACTATTATCTATGACTGATGACTATTGATATTTCAACTTTATTTATTTCTGGTTTACTATTAAATATCACTGATGACTCTTGATTGTTCATGTTCATTTATATCTGATTTCCTATTATCCACGAATGGTGCATATTGATTATTCCTGTTCATTTATTTCTGACTTACTATTATCTATGACTGATGACTATTGATATTTCATCTCTGTTTGTTTTTAATTACCTATTAACAATGAATGATGACTATTGATTATTCTTGCTCATTTTTTTCAACTTTACCATTATCCGTGAATGTTGAATATTGATTATTCTTGTTCGTTTATTTCAGATTTACTATTATCTATGACTGATGACTACTTATACTTCAGCTTTATCTATTTCTGACTTCCGATGAACTATGACTGATGACTATTGATTATTCATGTTCATTTATATCTGATTTACTATTATCCACGAATGGAGAACATTGTTTTTTCCTGTTCATTTATTTCTCACTTACTATTATCTATGACTGATGACTATTGATATTTCAGCTTTTTTTTTCTGGTTTACTGTTAACTATGACTGATGAGTATCGATTATTCATGTTTGTTTTATCATCTTTACCATTATCCAAGTTTGGTGAATATTGATTATTCATGTTCATTTATGTCTGATTTACTATTATCCACGAATGGTGAATATTGTTTATTCATGTTGATTTATTTCGGAGTAACTATTATCTATTCTGATGACTATTGATACTTCATCTTTATATATTTCTTACTTACTATGAACTATGACTGATGACTATCGATTATTCATGTTCAATTTTCATCTTTACCATTACCCACGAATGGTCAATATTGATTATTCATGTTCATTTATATCTGATTTGCTATTATTCATGAATTGTGAATGTTGATTATTCATATTCTTTATTTCTGACTTACTATTATCGATGACTGACGACTATTCATACTTCAGCTTTATTTTTTTCTGGTTTACTATTAACTATGACTGATGAATATTGATTATTCATGTTCATTTTTATCTGATTTATTATTATCCATGAATGGTGAATACTGATTATTCATCTTCATTTCTTTCTGACTTATTCTTATCTATGACTGATGACTATTGATATTTCAGCTTTTTTTATTTCTGATTTCCTATTAACTGTCACTGATGAATATTGATTATTCATGTCTTTTTTTCAGATTTACCCTTATCCTCGAATGGTGAATATTGATTATTCATGTTCATTTATTTCTGACTTACTATTATCTATGACTGGTGACAATTGATATTTCAGCTTTATTTATTTCTGACTTCCCATAAACTATGACTGATGACTATTGATTATTCGTGTTCATTTTTTTCATCTTTACCATCATCCACGAATGGTGAATATTGATTATTCATGTTCATTTATATCTGATTTACTATTAACCACGAATGGTGAATATTGATTATTCATGTTCATTTATCTCTGACTTACTATTATCTATGACTGATGACTATTGATATTTCAGTTTTATATGTTACTGATTTACTATGAACTATGACGGATGACTATT